>NC_050448.1:80277313-80434813 GCF_903995425.1 Onychomys torridus | reverse complement strand
CACCAACAACTCAACAACAATGGATTTGATTTTAAAATGGGCAGAGAACTGAAACAGACATTTCTCCCAAAGAAAATCTACACTTTGGGCTGGGATTAGTGTCTCAGTGGGTAAAAGCACATACAGTGCAAGCTTATGAGTTCAATCCACAGGACCAGGATGCTGGAAATAGATAACTGATTCTTCAATAGATGCTCAATTCCATTAGCCTCAAGGAAATGCAGACCCACTAAGATAAAGCTCACTATATAAATCAAATAAATAAAATAGGGGCCAGCAAGAAGGCATTTGCCACCAAGACTGGCATGATGGAATGAGAGAACCTGCATTGTCCTCTGACCTTCACACAGGTGCTGTGGTACACACTCTCCCATTCCCATCACATACACAACAAATAAATAACTGTAATTCAAGCAAATGCAATTTTAAAAAGTAATATATGGGGGTTGGGGATTTAGCTCAGTGATATAGGCCTTGGGTTCGGTTCTCAGCTCTGCAAAAAAAAAAAAAAAAAGTAATATTTGTTGGCAAATATATGGAAGGTAATGACTAATCTTCACTGTCAACTCAACTGGATTTAGAATCCCCTAAGAGATGGGTGAGGTGCATCTCTGGCTATGTCTGTGAAGGTATTTCCTGAGAGAATTGATTGAGGGAGGAAGACCCATGCTGGAGGCAAATGAAACCATTTCATGGGCAGGTCTGCAGACAAAAATAAAGAGACGGCCAAGTGGATGCTAATGTGCCCTCTCTCTGCTCCCTGAGACTTGAGTTGGCAAATTTCTCCTCCTGTTTCTGTTAGGTATCTGGTGTTTTAGAAACCAAAAAAGTAGCTGAGACACAGAGAAGGTAGGAGCTGTGTGCATAGTTGGTGAGGATGCATGACTGTAGCTGCTTTAGACACAAGGACCTCTGGAGTCACTTCAAAGAATAAGCAGAGAATTGCTATAGGATCCAACAGTTCGACTCCTGGGAATCAACCTAGAGTAACTGAAAGCAGGATTCAAACCGATTCATAGCACAGGCTGGAGAGATGGCTCGTTCGTAAGCTGAGGGCTATTCTTCCAAAGGACCTGGGTTCTACCCCCAACACCCATGTTCACAACCATCTATAACTCCAGTTTCAGGGCATCCTAGGCCTCTTCTGGCTCCCTTAGTACCAGGCACTGATGTGGTGAATAGATGCATTTGGGCAAAACATTCATACACATAAAATAAAATAAATTTTTAAAAAATGGTTGAAGTTCACAGTCATGTTACAATGGCCTGAGAGAGAAGCATCTTATGAAAAACAAAACGAAACAAAAAACAAGGGAATACAATGTAACATACACGTACAATTGAAGATTACTCAACCTTAAAAAGGAAAGGGGAGTCTGACATATGAAATGTATGGACAAATGTCTTTCGAGGACACTGTGTTTCGCTCCAACATGATACATACTATACAATTCTGCTTTTGCAAACACCTGCAGTGGTCAACAGTCAAACTGCTTGGGATAAAAAGCAGGATGGTGGTTTCAAGGGACTGGAGGAGAAGGAGAAGAGGATTGTTGCCTGATGGCTACAAAGTTGCAGTTGGGGAAGATGAACAAAATCCAATGATAGAAAGTGATAATGATTTCACAGCAGTGAATAGGCACGTAATATCACTGCATTGCGTAATTTAAAAACACTGTTGGTCAGTTTTATGTTATTCCCATTTAATCATTTTTAAACCCAGGAACCACAGAAGCAGGTGAAACATCTTACTCTTTCCAGGCTCCACTGACAAGTACAACATTAATTCTGACGCAGCAAATGTCATGCACTGGTTGGTGGGGGTGGGGGTGGGGTCTCCCCAGCTATAGAAATGAGGATCAACAGTGAAATGCACAGATGCTAACCATATCTCCCTGAGGCCGTATCCCTATGGCCTGGGGTAAGGATGGGCCATGACCAAATACACAGAGAAGCAAAACCAGGCATCTAACAAGACATCTGAACCATATTGAATACAATTCAGAATAGCTTAATTAAAGACTCTTTTGGCTTGTTAAGCCCTGCAACAAAGACTTGAAACTATTTCCTTTATTGAACTCACTCTTTTTTTTTTTTTTTTTTTTTTTTGCGCTGAGGATCGAACCCAGGGCCTTGCCCTTGCTAGGCAAGCGCTCTACCACTGAGCTAAATCCCCAACCCTCAGAATAGCTTAATTAAAACTTAGGGGCTAGTGAGATGGCTCAGTGGTTAAGAGTGCATCCTAAAGGCTGGAGTTAGGCATCCTGTATGCACTGAGGGGAGCTGGGACAAGAGAGTCACTGGGGCTTACTGGCTTCCAGCCTAGGAGGGAAAACACACGCCCCAAGTTCCAGGAGAGAACCCTACCTCAAGTGAACAGGTGGAAGTGAAGTGAAAGGAGGTATCCAACACTCTCTTCTAGCCTCTATGTATATGCACAGGTGTACACATATACACACGTGTGCTCATACACACAGAAATAATTAACAATAAATCTTTAAAAAATTAATTAAATCAAATAAAAAGTCATCATTGAAAAAGTGATTGTGATTTTTCTCATTTGTTTCTCTGGCTGTCTGTTTTTCTCATTCTATAACCCTGGCTGACCTGATGCTGTGTAGATCAGCCTGACCTAGAACTTGTGGCAACCCCCCTGCCTCTACCTCCTCAGTGCTGAGATTATTGGCCTGTAGAACTTGTCTCCAGAGAGTGGTTTGCAATTGTTAGCATAATGACAACTATTTCTCAGAACACTTTCCCTTGTGTGCTTCTGGCAGAGGTGCTATCCAGCTTTGTAGGTCCCAGCTGGTGGTCCTTTTTACCTTCCCCACCTGACATCTATCTCTTCTGGACTGCTCACCCTGTAGACCTCACACTCCAGCACTAGACACAAAGACAACACACCTCAAAATCCTGTAAGATCAAATTTCAAGAGGTTTTGCTTCTTGGACCCAACCCTGATAGGGAAATTTGACATCTGTCAGGAATCCAGGGTATGGAACCTTGAGGAGAACTGAGCTTTATCAACAGGGTTTGGGGTTGGGTTAATTTCTTCTCTGGCTGCCCTAGATTCAAATGCACTTCTATCCCTGTTTCCAGTGGCAAAGGGGACACTAATATTGCACAGCATGCAGTGGCGAAAGAGTGACACCTCTGATCAACTGTCTAGAGACCAGGAAAGGGCAGCTTCTTCTAAAGAGACAGACAGCAAGCGTGTGTGTAAGCCAGATGGTCTCTGTAGCAACTATGATTGTGTAGCATAAAACCAGCCATGGACAATACGTATATGAACAGACATGGCTATGTTCCAATACAACTTTATTTTCAAAAATGGGAAGCAAGCCAGATCTGGCCCAGGAGGCACAGCTTGCAGACTTCTACCATAGAAGGTAAAGCTGTGAAGGAGGAATCACTCGCTGGGGTGGGGTATTTTAGTGAGAATATGAACTATAACGGGATTGATTAATCGCTTCTGAGAGTGCTGGAGAACTTTGAGGCAGGAAAGTGATGAGCTCAAGGTCCATCCATATAAGGAATCTGAGCTCCCCTGGGAGTGAGAACCCCAAGAGAATCCTGACAGATACAGTGAAGAGAGAAATGAAGTCAGCAGATGATTTGCAGGCTGGATGGGAAGGAGTAATGCATTCATAGAGGAGGCAACCAACCCATGGCATGCCAAGTAGGAGACATCTGAGTGCAGATGCTTGGCAGGCAGGAAGATAGAAAGAAGCCTTCAGTTCTGGGAGATCTGTCAGTTTGGAAACCACTTCCATGTATGTGATGGTCACTATCAAGAATGGAAGAGAGACACAGAGAAAAGAAAGAGGGGAAGAGGCAAAAGCAGATCCCAGAGAGCCCAGACAGGCAGCTGAGACTGAAAGGCCCCAGGAGAGATGATTTCACCAAAACCAAACAAATAGCAACTAAAGAAGCCAGGTGACTGCCATAAAACTGGGCATGGTTTGGGCATGGTGGTTCACACCTGTAACCCAAGCATTGAGGTGGTAGAGGAAGAAAGATTCTGAGTTCAAGACTAGCTTAGGCTACACAGAAAAAACCCATATCAAAACAAACAAACTGCTCATTCATAAACATTTATAAACTGCTGATAAATTCAGTAAGCCAAAACGGAAAGAGATTTTAAAAGACTCACTCCTTTCCAAAGAAACACACGGAAAAAGAGAGCAAGATGGTCAAATTTGGGAGGTCTGTGTCAACAGGCACACCTGTCCATCCTCCACCCACCCACCCTTTCTTTAGGTAAGAGCACGGCTTTGGGCCATTTAACTTGAGGAAAGCACAAAGAATTTAAGAAATGTTCTTTTCCACAAGTGTGGGAGACTGTCCTGGCTGAGGGGTGGAAACGGGAAGCTGGCCGCTGCCTCCACTTCCTGGATGGAGCACCAAGCAGTTGTTCAGAGAGGAAGAAGAGGGTTGAGGAAGAGAGAATTGATTGGGAGGTGGACACAAGAGTTGTGTGAGGGTGGGGACATCTGGCTGGGTACAGCACAGCCATGTGTGTGCCTTTTCTCCTGTGGTAGAAACTGTTCTTCAGCACACAATACTTAACAATGTTGGACCCGTGTTCACTTCTAGACTTTTCCTAAGATTTGAGAATTCTCATGAATATTTTTCCATAACCATGTATAGCAAATGAATAAATAATCTTTTTTTTTCATGGTGTTTAGCATCTCTGAGAACATCCTTTTAAGTGGCTAATTCTTTGGGACAAAGTCTAAACATCATGCTGAGAGCTAACCAGACTCGCATAGATAGAACAACACGGACTTCTCTGATGTCTTAGCAACTCGCTGCTGGACGTCCTCTGTGCTCACTCCGTGCTCACTCCGTGCTCACTCCGTGCTCACTCTGTGCTCACTCTGTGCTCACTCTGTGTTCGCTGTAAATCCACGTCGGTGAGGGTGGTGGCTCGGAGGCCAAGGCAGGAGGATTGCCATGAGTTCAAGGACAGCTTAGGCTGTGTCGTGAGACTGTTTCAAGCAGACAAACTTGGTGGGGATTTGTTCTAGGATGAAGCCTGGCCCTGCTGAAGTGCAGGTGTGGCTCTGTAACTGCACATCTACTCCCTCACAAGCAGATGTAGAAGCTATACTTGGGAAGGTGGTGAGACACTGACATCAGAGTCTACTTGTAGACACACTTGAGGAGAGAGTTCTTTGATTCATCTGTGAAATGCAGTTCGTATGAGCATGTCCCCCCATGAAACAGAATCAACTATAGGGATTCCATGGGAACTCAAACATAGGTGCATTTTTTTAACCCTAAAATCTGGGGTGGGGGGGATTATCTGAAAGAAAAATTGAGTGAGTTTGTTTTCAAGAAGAGCCGCTGCCAACAGGAAAAACACAGAAACCCCCCCCCCTCTCTCTCTCTCTCTCTCTCTCTCTCTCTCCACTACCTGGTCTTGACAAACTCCTTCCCCATCCATTTGCCACTCGGCAACCCAGGCACCCTGGTGAAACAAACTCAATAGGGCCGCACCCCTCTTCTGCTTAAAATCCCCCAGACACCATGTCTCGATGTCTCAGTGCATTCAGGAAATGCAAAGTGCTTCCGTCTCATTAAAAGATTAGGCACAGCCTTGAGGAGAGCAAGAAGCCCAAATTCTAGGTCTAGCCCTGAATTCTCTCGAGGCGCCTATCAGAGGTCACCATTATCAGGCAAACGTAGTCTTCTGTTTGAACCTCACAGGCTCAAAGTCAATTTTGCCATCTGCCCTCAAAAGTCAAGCTCTCCCTTCTAAACTTACTCATCTCCATCAACAGAAAGTGATTCTCTAAACTGCCTGTGCTGGAATCCTCATGTTACTGTACTCACTGGACGCATGCCCCTCCCTCCCTTCCTTGTCTTGAGATGGCTTCACTATATGTCACCACAGTAGCTTTGCACTCCTCATCATCATGCCTCTTGAGCACTGGGATTATAGACCTGTATCACTATAGTTAGAGTTTTCCTGCCTGGCCCACAGTCAGGACAAATCTCTCTTACCCACAGTTGCTCAGACCCAACCTAGTAAACACACAGAGACTTATATGTCCGTGGCAGACTTCTTGTTATCTACTTCTCCTATCTTAAATTAACCCATTTCTGTTAGTCTATACTTTGCCACATGGCTTGTGGCTTACCGGTGTCTTTACATGTTGCTTCTCATGGCAGCGGCTGGCAGTGTCTCTCTCCCCCAGCCTTCTACTTCCCAGAATTCTCTTCTCTCTTGTCCCGCCTATACTTCCTGCCTGGCCACTGGCCAAACAGCATTTTATTTATACAGAGCAATATCCACAGCATATCACCCCATCCAATTCTCTTTGATAAAATTAAAACCGAAGCAGAGTCCGCCTTGGCTACAGAGTGAATTTTGGGCCAGCATGGGATACTTGGTGAGACTGTCTGGAAAAGGTGGGGTCGGGGAAGCAAGGCCTGCAGTTCAGTGGCTGAGTACTTGCCCAACTGTTCCACATTCCTGGATTCCAAGCCTATCGCCCTGACCTAGTGCTGCCTTATGGCTGTCCCACACTAGCAGCATGTTTCCTCACTGACTTCTGTGAATTTTGTTTTGTCATCTGCAAACACTGACATCTCTGTTCTGTTAACTTAGTGGTCAGGTAATGTTTGGACGAAGATGTCCATAAATACCCAGACAAAAGAATGTCTCCTAGTCTTTTCAGAGGATTTCTGTGTCTTTATCAACACCCAAGCAGGCAGTTTACAACAGTACCTCCACTTCCTGTTTTACACTTATTTCTAAAGCATCTCACCCCAGCCTTTCTTCCCAAGGTATTTGGTTAAATATGTTGGTTCCTCAACTGCCATCCCTTGCCTCAAAGGTTACAACATTTGTCTGTTTCAATAAATGACCCTGGGTAGTGGCTTCAGGGGTGGGAAAGGCAAGACAGGATAAACCATGCCATCTGAGCTGATCCACTAGGAAGCTACTGGAGTTACCAGTGGGATCGAATGAGGACAAACAATGACATTCATTGTACTCTCTCTGGCGTTGTTCTTAATATTGAAGCTGTTGTTTTCAAGGCTACCACTGGGCTGGGAGCTGAAAATGGAACTAAGGTAAGTTAAAAGAGTGCAAGGTCTGAAAGGTGGAGCTCATGAGTAGAGCACACACCTAGTGTGTGTGAGATCCTGGCTTTCACCCCCAGCACTGGAAAAACAAATGCCTCTGTGGCTTGGCTAGAGGCACTGCCCTAGGAGAGTGCGTGCTGAGTATGCTCAAGGTTCTGGGTTCTGTTCCCATTCTGGCTTGTTTGTTTGATTGTTTGGAGGTGTTTGTTGACTTGTTTTTTGATGCAAGGTCTCATGGTATAGCTCATTATGTAGCCTAGGCTGGATTTAAACTCACAACAATCCTCCTGCCTCTGAAATTATAGGCCTAATCTACCAAACCCAGATTTCTTATTTTGATTTTAAACAAAATGGAGAAGTGCTAAGGTACACAGCAGAAATGGATGTGACTGGGGGGAGGGCTAAAATGTGTATGTACTGAAGCTGAATTTCCATATTCAAACACCCGCCTCTTATTGACCCTGACATCGAGCATACACTCTACTTTTTTATGCCTCTATTTTCTGGTCTTTAACATGGGAACAGCAATAATGACAATGCTTATCTTACCTGCTTGTTAAGATAATTAAAAGAATGTTTGTAGAATATCATCAGAATATTAAGTCAGACATGTTACAGAATTCAGAAGTCCAAGGACCTGTGGACATATATGATACAGAGAGTTCCCTGTCAGAAATACCTTTATTATAAATTTCTCGAATTACCAGGTAAACCTATCCATACATCGTTTGTTTGGCAAAAAAAAAAAAAAAAAAATATTCAAAAGTCAAAAAATGAGTGTATAGCACAAGCCTGAAGAGTGGTTGGTCAAATACTCAAACTGCTGTCTAGTCTAAGATTATTTCCTGGTCCACAGTAATCCAGAATTTTTGTTTTACTGGGAGATAGGATATTTTCAGATGCATGTGAGTTCAAAAGTAAGATTGGAGACCCGAACATTTATTCATGACCTGTGAAGGATAATAACAAGCATAAGATAGGAACCTGAGTCCATATTTCTTTTATGTTCCAAAATACCCAAACCGAGAATTCTGTTAAAAGTGTCCCCAGGTTGGTCCCAATCTCCTAGCAAAAGTGAACACAAATCCAATTACTGCTCAAGCTGCTAAGAATCCCCCCAAGTCCTGGAGGATGTTAGTTCACAAAAACAAACAAACAAACAAGAAAATATTTTGAGGAGAGGGTGGAGGGGAGAGACATTGCAATAGTCTGAAGAAAACTGGCCTGCAAAGACTTTAAATGTAGGTATTAGTGACTATAGAATACTAAATAAGCCAGAAAAATAACTAAAAGTATGAAAAAACAATGAGACTCTCAAACATTGCAAAATATATGTGAGAGAAAACTCGCAGAAATGAAAAAACATCTTACTTGAATTTAAAACTCACTGGACACTGCTGGAAATGCACCCTAGTGGTAGAATGCTTGCCTAGATGTGTGAGGCTGTGCGTTTCAATCCCGAACACTGTCTACATCTTCAACATCTTCAGTGGGCAAGTTAAATAGTGGACTGATTCAGAAGACGAATCAACAAAGTGAAAAACAGAGATGAAGAAATTACACAGAATATGTGTAGCTCTGCAGATTAAGGTGCCCGCTGCCAGAGCTGACCTGAGCCCAACTTAAATGGCAGAAAAAGAGAGCTGATTCCCACAGTTGTTGTCTGACCAATATATGCACCAATACTGTGGCATAAGTACGCACACACATTGGGTGCAGGGAGAATATTAGGTACTAGGGAGCATTTAGATAATTTGGACTTATCACATTCCATGTGGTGCAAATATAAGATAGTGAAGTAGTATGGCAGTTCCTCTCAAAACAAAACTATCATGTTATCTAACATCTCTTCTCCTGTGCATCTATCTTGAGAGTGGAGGCTTGAGCAGATAAGTACAGACCTATCTTTGCAGTTGCTTTATTCAACAATAGCCGAAAGAAGCCATCAACCCAGGGTTTAACGCCACATAAATCTATAGGCAAAATGGTGTATACAGAATGGAACACGGTTAAGCCTTTACAAGAAGAAACTTTTTACAGATCCTCAGGAAGGACTGCGAAGTGAAATGATTCACTCACCGAGGGACAAATGCTGTTAAATAGCATTCAGGAATTGTCTAGCGTCAAGTTCACAGAGGCAGGAAGTAGAATGGTGATTGCCAGGACTAGAGACAGGAAGAAGGGATTGTTTAAGGGGCAGAGTCTTCGTTCAGCAAGATGAAAAGGGGGTGTGGGGTGAATGGCAGTGATGGGAATTGACGGTGATGGGATGATGTTTGGGAATTTTCCAGAACTGAGAAGCTACAGATATTTCACTTGGGAAACTACAGTGTGTCCCTGGTAAAAAGAAATTCACATCAAGACATATCATATTTGCATAAAACCCTGTCCCAAAGAGAAAAGGTTAGAGCAGTTGAACCGAAAAATCTGACACTTAGAGAAGAATGACAGAACGACCATGGATTTCTCAACGCCATAAGGAAAGACAGAGAAAAGAAGTGTAAGTTCTTCAGAGGACTAAGACAAAACTAAGCCTACCTCACATGCACCTCATAAAAAATACCTCACAGAAATAAACATGGAATGAGAAAAGTTTCAAGTAACCAAAAACTAGAGAGTTGGGCCCGTAATCTGAGCACCTAGGAGGCGAGGCAGGAGGATTGCATTAAATTCAAGGTCACCTGGGCTATATAATGAGAGCCTGTTTAGTAAATAAATAAAGCAATAATTCCAGTAAGCAGACTAAACTCTTTTGATTAAAAATGAATATGGATCTGGGGGTGTAGCTCAGTGGTACAGTGCTTGCCTGGTATGCATGAAGCCCCACAAAAAAAGACAGGGGATGCCAATATGGGAGGAATTTCCTTCAAGGACTTTAAAAACCCATTCTCTTTGTTATTTACAAGACAAACAGAACATAAAACAAAGAAAGCTGAGGATGTAGCTCTGTGGAAGAGCATATGACTAGAATGGATGAGACCTGTGTTTGATGGCCAACACTACCAAAGTGGGGCGCGGGGGACAAAGAAAAAGGAAGGGAGGAAGGGAGGAAGGGAGGAAGCAAGGAAGCAAGGAAGGAAGCAAGGAAGACAGAGAGTGGGAAGTGTACTAATTATATTAATACCTGACAAAAACTTTATGGCAGTGGTTTTCAACCTTCCTAATGCTGTGACCCTTTAATACAGTCCTCATGTGTGGTAATCCCCAACCATAAAATTATTTTCATTGCTACTTTATAACTGTTATTTTGCTATTGATACAAATTGTAATATAAATATCTGATATATGACCCCTCTGAAAGGGTCATTCAATCTCCAAGGGGTCACAACCCACAGGTTGAGAACCATTGCTTTATGGAACTTACTAGGGTACTATATGACGGCCATTTCCTTTTCCTAAAGGTATATAGACGTCTACAGTCTTATATAACTAATAACACAGCTTTAAACTATATAAAATTAAAAATAATGATATAACAAATTAAATAGAAGTAACAATTTCTAGCATACTAATTTCATTAATTTTGCCATAACAGCTGTCCAAATTATCATTATTAAAACAACACCATAAGCTTCAAACTGACTGTACATAAACATGGTCTTTGCTTATGTAGATTATTCTTAACAAAAATGGGAACATGTTTGAGCACACACTAGATCATCAATTACATTCTAGTATGTTGAAATCAGTTCCCCACTAATCAAGTTATCTAAGCACAAAACAAGCTACACATCAGTTGTTTTCAGGATGAACATAGATTCATTGAGAAAAAGTAAGAAAGAACTCATGAGAGTGGGAGTGCCTCCAAGGGATAAATACCACCCACCTCAACCTTTCAAGATCGGTTTAGAAGGTGCCTTCAAACGTTAAAGCTGGGAGAATCTGAGTGGTTACTAGATCTGCTCTGGTGTATGCCTATGACTCTGAACAGTGATATTTCCACAATGCTAAAACATACTTCCAGTTGCCATCGTTTCAAGACTAAGATTTCTTGTCACATCAAACATTGAGTTCAAAATCAACCCTCAGAACAGCCTAGTTCTTTACAGAATACCCTTCTGTTGAGCATGTCTTGGTAACAGCCCTTGCACTGGAAATTCGAAGACTGCAATTTAAGGGGTGAAGCTGACAGAGGTACCTAGCATTCTCTCACCACACTTATTCATGTGGGAATCATAAACAAGTGATGCTCCCACCCCCACCATGGCCCCAACTTGTCCTTCCAGACCTAAAGCTAGCAAAGAGAGTGAAGGCAGAAGTTGATGGTGCTGGTTTCATTTCTTCTTTCAAATTCCTTGGACCCTGAGGGCAGGTGCAGATATGCAGTGGGTTCTTAACAAACACTTGTTGAAAATGAATAAATGGGTTGTCCAGAACAAAATGAAAGAAGGCCTTGGTACTGACTGTTACAACTCACCTGAGAGACACTGTTGGTTTCCTTGGATACCAAGAAGGATGTTAACTCCCCTGCATCCTCTCAAACCCTTGTCAAGTTCTTTCTTCTTGCCTTGGGGCACCTGACTCAATTAGCTCCAACTTGTGTGCCTCCTACAAAGCCCATCCTGGATCTCCAGCTAGTCCAGAAGTGACATAAATGCTGTCATCCCCTACTAGGTTGGATTTAGCCATTTTTGAAAAGTGCCCAGGGAACTTTTCAAAAACATCCTGGAAACTATGTTACATTGTTACATCCCTTCCTCTGCCCCGTAACCATCTCACCAACATTTCAAGACTAATGCTGGCAATATTCCCTCTCTACCCAAACCCACAGCCTATTTCAAATGAGATTTATCACTTGTCAACCCAAGAAAATAAAGTGACCTTTTATTGCTGTTTAAGTCTCTGCCTGGGTCAGGAAGCCATAAACCTTTCTGCTTGTATTGACTAAAGCCAGGTTTGGTTTGGAGTCACTCTGCTATGTTAGTTTTATTTCTACTTCTCAATCAAGAATTTGGGGAAAATACAATTCTAGCATCACCCAGCTTTATACTAGTAACTCTTGTTAGTAAGGGATCACTGATTAGTGTCTTACTGTGTACTAGATCTAGGTCAATACTTTGAGATGCATTAAACACATCCTTTTATTCTCACACTTCCACTGTGCAAAGGATATTATCATGTCAATATAACAGAGAGGATTTGCACTGAGAGAGACCAAGTAACCCAGCTCAAGTCCTACAGTACTAGTCAAGAGCAGAGCTGTAAACATAATGCTAAATGATTTAGCAGAGAGCTTACATTCTAAATCTGGGGAGGGAAGACATCCATATAAGAAACAATTGACACATACACACAATCATTGAAATACTGAGATATGGCTCCTTAAGTCACAAATTATGATGGCTCCCGTCAGTTGAAATTTGATTTTCCAAACCTTGGGAAATTCAGGAGCAAAGAGCCTGAGTTCTACAACAAAATCGAAGCTTACTAGATCCCTGAGTTATAAGTAATCAATAAATCCAATGATTAAAGGTGTAAGGTGGGCAGACAAAAGAACTCACGGGAAATGCTTCCCACAGCTTTTCAAACACACGGTGGCTCACAAATTGCTTTCAAACATGTCATGTCAGGTTGTCTTCACTGTGCTGTGAATAGAATTGTCTCTACCTAGCCAAGAGGGCTGAGCATTGGTAGCTTGCCCTTGTCCCGAGTGGTCAACACAGAGTCTGGCCTTCGGCTCCTGCATTCTCTGCACTGTCTCAATGCTTTTTAAGACTCAGGAAGAGCCAACTCCAGTGTGGCTACTGTGCATGAGGGCCTTCCTACATGTAGCCCTCCTTGTTCAATGGGTCCTGCTGAAGTCCTGCATCTCCTTCTGGCCATCTTCATCAACTGCCACAGAAGCTTGTAGCAGCCACATTCTATCCCTCCAGTCCTTTACTAGGGAACCAGGCAAACCTTGACAGTAGGGCAGAGAATCAGACATGCTCAGACTCTCCAAGCCACTTAGACATTGTGAAACTTTAAATGGGAGAGATGGGGAAACTGGACTCAGATTCTGAGCATCTTTTCTTTTTCCTTTCTCTCCACTACTCTAGGTAGACTTTCTTGCTGTCAACCAGTATTTATGGAGCATATATCTACTAGATGTCAGACACTACATTAGAAGAATATATTACCAAACACAACAGAAGAGATTTATCTCAGGAAACTTTTATTCTAGTGGGGAGATCAGATCGATAAAACAACACTCCAAATAGTAATGAGAAACTTGCTTTTTTAAAAAAAGTGACAGAATTAGAAAGTGAGTGGTTTTGTGTGTTCTCTTTAGAAAGCTTTCAAGGAAAAAAAGCTTTAATGAGGTGTCAGAGGCAAAAAGAGAACCCACCACACCAACATACCCTCACCAGAAGGGCTTTCCAGCAAGAGCACACAGTGCAAAGGCCCTGAGGTTAGCTCAGACTTCAGTTATTCAAAGACTAGAAAGAAGGCGGATGTGTTTGGAGCAGAGAACAAAAGGAGTATAGTAGGAGATGAGGTCATAGTGAGTGAGGGACCTGGTCCTGCAGTACTGTATTGGTCCACAGAGGATTGTTGTTTAGGCATTCAAACAAACTAAGCAAATATTTTAGGCTTGGATTGTTGGATGCTGATGATACAGAAATGAATTAGACAAAGTCTTCATTGTCAAGGAGCTCGGAATCTAACAAGAAACAAAGACAAGTGAGCAGGCAGCTGCTGCATCGCAGTGCAGAAAGTAATGTGATCAGGTTAAACATGGGATGCTGTAGTGAAAGACGAGGGTGCTGAGTACAGGCCAGGGAGTGTCAGAGCAAGTGACATCCCAGTCTGATAATCAAGAAGGTTGGCAAAAGAGGGCTATCAGGCCTGACTGTCTGGGTTTGATCCCACAGACCCAGATGGTGGAAGGAAATACAGAGCCTGACAAGTGGTTTTCTTATCTTCACATACATTTCTCCCCAAATAGACATAATATTTAAAAGTAAAAAAAAGAAGGTGACCATAGAGCTGTAGTGCTATTAAGGTGTAAAAGTAAACTGTAGGTCTGAAGAAATTCAACACAACCTTTAATATCAGGAGGGCTTCATCCACTTTTGCCTTTGCAGCATATGAGATTTTATTGTTGTTTTATAATGTTTACCCTTATTAAAATGTTCCTACCAGACTAGTGAAATAAACACATGGCTCACATCATATTTCTATTGGGCAGCACTAATTCAGACAGAAGTGTAAGGTACCACTGGGGACATGGAAGCCTGAACACCTTGCTGTTTGCTATGCAGACAGCAGAGAGTGCTGTCTTTGAAGAACAAGGACTCAGTTCAGAGCATCCTGAGGACAAGTAAGGAGAGGACAGCTGAGGATGAAAAGGTGAGCTTGCACAGGGCTGCACAGAACAGAGCAGAATCTGAGCTTCATCTTGGGTGTAACCAAGGAGTCATTAAGGACTGGAGCTTTAGAAGCCACCCAGTCATCAGGAATTGTTTACAGAGGCCATTGTGGCTATCGTATGGAACCTCAGCTGAAGACAAGCAAGTACAGAAGGAAAAACACCAGTTAGTGCTGCATACAAAAATGAGGCAAAGGACCAGGATGGTGATGGACGAGGATGGAGATGCAGACTAGCAGCAGTCAGGGCTAGCCTGCCTCCAAATAGTAATGAAGAATAAACAAGGAGGGAGGGACAATAACTTAAAGATCCAACCCTGATGCCTCAGGCTCTCAGGAGCAAATGACCCTCCAAACAAAAGGTTCAGGCAAATGACTGAGCTCCAAAAGGACCACAGGTGCTAAGAGGCCATACCTTCCTTCTCTATAAAGATGATGAACGATAATTAATGGGAAGAAACATTCCTTGGGATCATTGCACAGGGCATCTCATTGTCTTTAATTAATGTGATTTTTTGGGTGTCAGTATGGCCCATGCTGCCAGGTACACAGCTCCAGCATTTCCATTTCCTTTGATCAAATGATGGCTGAACTGCAGAGTACATTTCTCCAAAATTGTCAGGGAAGGAGAAAGGTAACTGAGGTGCTTTTTTCCCCGACTCCAGTGATCAGTAAGGAAGAAATATTAAATATAGAGAGAATATTCTGTCTTAGCAAATCAAGGGCATCTTAGATTTTAGGTAGTCTAAAATCTATCTGTGTGTTTCCCTATTTCTCTCTGTCTCTCTGTCTCTCTCTCTCTCTCATCTCTGTCTGTCTGTCTGTCTGTGTCTCTCTCTCTCTTTTTATTTTTAAACATAATCTTAATGCATAGACCAAGCTGTCTCTGAACTCAAGATCTTTAGTCTCCATGTTCTAGGTGCTATGGAATGTATGTGGCTTTTTATGGAAGAGAACACCAAATTATAAACTCAAAGTTTATAGGTAGCTCCTCTTGCAAAGGAGGGACCCTGAGTCTTCGGCTTCATTGCCCTCACAGTGTATCTGCCTCTGTATCAATAGTGATTTTGTTTTGTTTTGTTTTTATGCATCCATCAATCAAACTTATGTATCTAATGTTATAGGTTATGGACAGTGTCCTTATTAGTTTTTGCCAACTTATACAAACCTAGGCAACCTTGGGAAGAATGGATCTCAACTGAGGAATTTAAATGAAGGAGGGCCCAGCCCACTGTAGGTAGTACAATCCTTAGGCAAGTGGGCCTGAGGTGTATATGAAAGAAAAGGTAGCTGAGCATAAACTAGGAAGCATTGCTCCATGGTCTCTGCTTCTGTTTTTGACTCCAGGTTCCTTCCTTGAACTTCTGCCCTGGCTTCCTTCAATGTTGAGCAATGACATGGAATTGTAAATCAAATAAACCCTTTCCTCCTGCAGCTGGGTTTTCAGTATTTTATCACTGTAACAAAGCAAACTAGAACAGGCAGTGAGCAGGGCCCCAGGGATGTAAGCATGAGACTGCAGAGAGTTGCTGCTGTCAAGAAGTCTAGCCAAAAGTAGTAGTGCACACCTTTAATCTCAACACTTAGGGAGGCAGAGGCCGGTTGATCTTTGTGAGCTCAAGGCCAGCCTGCATAGTAAGTTCCAGGACTAATGGACAGACTCTATCTAAAATAAATAAAAGAAAGAAAAGAAATCCACCATTTTGTCAGATGTGGCACATACCTATAATCTCAGCACTTTTGAGGGATGGAGACAAGAGGATTATGAGTTCAGTTCTGGGATAGCCTGGGCTACATATAAGACCCTCTCATAAAAACAGAAGAAGAAAAGAAAGGAATGAAAATTGAAAGAACAAAATAAAGAAAAGAAAGCCCTCATTTAGAAGAGACAGATAAGGAGAGAAGTGTAGAATTATATTATGAATGCATGAATAAGAGCTCCCCCTCCTCCTCCTCCTCCTCCTCCTCCTCCTCCTCCCCCTCCTCCTCCTCCTCCTCCTCCTCCTCTTCCTCCCCCTCCTCCTCCTCCTCCTCCTCTTCCTCCTCCTCCTCCTCCTCCTCCTCCTCCTCCTCTTCCTCCCCCTCCTCCTCCTCCTCCTCTCCTTCTCCCTCTTTGGTTTTTTGAGACAGGGTTTCTCTGTGTAGCCTTGGTTGTCCTAGAATTCGCAGAGATCCATCTGCCCCCACCTCCCTAGTTGGGGGATTGTAGGCATGTGCCACCACACACCGGCTTTGGGTTATATTTCAGTGGTAGAGTGCCTTGCATCTATGAGTACCACAAATTAAAGCAAAACAAAAACAATCAGGATTTGCAGTACACAGATGTGTAATCCTAGTGTGTGGGAGTCCAAGGCAGGAGCAACAGGAGTTTAAGGCTAGCCTTAGCTACACAAGATGTGGCAACTGCCCTCTGGGGGGAAAAGACACTAAAAACAAGAGAAGTGTGGCAAACAACACTTGGAGAGTTAGGATGGGAGAATCACCATGGCTTCAAGGCCGCCTGGGTGACAGTTTCGGGCTAGCCTGGGTCAGAGTGAGACTTATCTATTTGAGAAAAACCATAATAAGACAAAGCATGATGAAAGGTAAACATGGCCAACCCAGCTCCCTTTCCTTTGACTTTGTGAGAAACCTTACACTTCTGTCTGGAGAACTCAAATTCCAGTTCTGTACCTCATCTTAGATTTTGTTCATAGAATATGTGAAATGGTACACGTTTTGACTACTTGTTTTCATTGCCGTGAAAGAGCTAAAATCCTTCCTTCCTTCCTTCCTTCCTTCCTTCCTTCCTTCCTTCCTTCCTTCCTCTTCCTCCCTCCCTCCCTCCCTCCCTCCCTCCCTCCCTCCCTTCCTTCCTTTCTTTCTTTCTTTCTTGGTTGGTTTAGGTTTTTTGTTTTTTGAAACAGGGTTTCTCTGTGTATCCCTGGCTAGCCCGAACTTGCTTTGTAGAGACCAGGCTGGCCTCAAACTCAGAGATCCACTTGTCTCTGCCTCCTGAGTTCTGGGATTAATGGTCCATTACTACCAGACTTAAGGGCTAAATTTCTTGTTTGGTGGTTTGCATAGCATTCACTATGAAGATTTTCTCTGACTGGCCAGGCCTTTTTCCCTGCCTGCTTCAAGGAAGACCTGAAAGCTAACAGAGGCAATAACAAAGGTTGTAGTCCAGTGGAGCTCGGCAGGTCTGCACAAGAGAAACCCTGCCCTTCCCATATGCTGGAACTCGCCAGAAGTTGCATCTAAGTATCCTGAAGAGATAGTGGCTATAGAAGATTCTTGGCACCTGGAAAGCACCAGAGGCCAGCATGCTGTGCTGCAGAGCTCGATTATGAAATAGATAGGGCTTGGAGGCTCCTTCACCACTGGGCAACGGCTCTTGCTCTCAGGAGCTGTGGCTCTGTCTTCCTTGAGATGGAAAACTCAGAGAGGACCATCTGCACCACCCCATAGCTTCTACCATGGGTGTAGACTGATGCCTTCTCCTTCCTCATCTCTATGCTGTCAAGGATGGCATCCGGAAGTAGCATGGCTGACTATCCTGAGATAGGTGGGTTTGCTGAAACAGCAACTTTTTTCAAAGAAACCAAGAAAGTTGCAGGCAAATTCAGATGTATTCTGTAGGAAGCAGCTGAGACTGGCAGAAAACCAGTGCAGCCTTGGGTAAGTTTTCCTAAAGCTGCATTCAGAGGCTGGTTTTATTTGGAAGGTAATGACTCTGCCATAGTGTTCTCTTGAATTTGGTAATCAATAATGCAAGACTACACAAAAATAGATCTCTACAGCAAGAAAGGGAAGGCAAATGGAATCCAAAATGAAAGGCTATCCATAAAAGTGTAAATTTTGTGAAAACAGAAGTCATGATTCTGTATTCTCATCATAAACTCATAACACACATCAGGGATATACACAAGTACACAATGACTCCCAGTTTCGGCATGTTGACCACCAGCTGTATGACATTAACCTGTCTCACTATTTTTTTTTTTTTTTTTTGAGATAGAGTTTCTCTGTGTATCTTTGGAGCCTGTCCTGGATCCCACACTCTGTAGAACAGGCTGGCCTCGAACTCACAGATATCCGCCTGCCTCTGCCTCCCAAGTGCTGGGATTAAAGGCGTGCGCCACCAATACCCAGCATCTGTTTCACACTTTTAAGGTGATAAGAATTTGCCACTTTGTAATGATTTTGAGCTGAATCCTGTCCCTCTACTCCAATCATAGATTGAAATACTAACTAGCAATATTTTAGAGTATCTTTATGAGAACTGGAGACCTGAACATTCAGGCATCAGATTTGTGCACATAAAGAGGACAGAGCATGTAAGAACGCAGCAAGGTAGAATGCTTGCCTGACACATGTGAGACCTTGGGTTAGATCCCCAACATCACATATACTAGGCGTGGTTGCACATGCCTGTCATCCCAGCACTACAGATATGGAGGAGGGAGGATTAGAAGTATAGGTCGGTTCTCATCATAATACATCCTATGTGCCTTTCATAGCCAAGGGATAAGTGAAACATGATATAAATATTCACACAAATATAAATGAAAATAAATTTTGGGGGGGCACTGATCAACTAATAAATAAATATTTTACCAGAAATGCCACTACTACTTGTGGGAACTCTAGAAGCCTGTTAAGAAATAGTTGGCATAAAAATGTATATAAACTTGATCCAAGTTCATATATAAAGTATAATTAATGGATTAAGCCCCAGTGAGGGTCAAAACTTTAATTTTAAATGTTACTTGATTTCTTGGCACAGTGGTGGTGCACACCTTTAATCCCAGCACTCGGGAGGCAGAACCAGACAGATCTCTGTGAATTCAAGTCCAGCCTCCGTGATTTGAGACAGTGTCTCCAAATTAAGTAAAAACAAAACCAGTCAGAAACAGAACCAAACAACAACAAAGGAACACAGTTAGGATGGGCCACCAGCGAGTCACAGAGAGAAGCCTCAGCTGAAAACAGACCTGCCAATACTACTGCTCATTACCGAAACTGTGGGAGATTTATGGTACTCGAAACTCCATGCCTGCAGGATTTTGTTACCGCACTCCAAGCAAACACAGGTACAATGGAGATTTAAAACTAATACACATGAATTCCTTAGCACGTGAGAACTGTCAGAAGTCATTACACTCACTGAAAGGTCTCAGATAGAGGAGTCGAGGGGATATTGAAATGGATATGCGGAGTATAAAGTTTATTAGAAGAATTATTAATGCCTTGGACAGACAGATAAACAACATGCGTTCAGGGCCCAGCACCAGAAACAGCATAGCAGGGGCTCTGAAGAGAGGAAATCTGGGGCCCCGTGACAAAAGCTGGGTCTCTTCTTACACCTTTCTGAGGACAGGGAAGGTTCCACAGCACATGGCTCCAGCCAGGCTCTCTGATTCCTAGGCAGGGAAGGGGGTGGGGAGCAGGATGCATGCCCACTGGTACTCCCTTTGATGTCAACGCACTTCCCCAGGTGAGAAGCCTCCAGCACAGGAAGTCTGTTAGCCAGAGATTCCCATACAATGTCTCAGTAGGGGGCCTGTGTGTATCTGTGAAGGAGAAAGGATGGCCACAGGTATTATGGTCAATCGGCAGCTGGATGCTAACATTACACTGACTACTGTCATTACTAATGAAAATATCTGAACATGCCATTATATATAACATATACATGTGTAATATAGACAAGGGCGTGCAAAGAGGGTAGTGGTAGTATTGCCTCCACCCAAAGACTGTGATGGACAGAAGACGACAAGCCTGTTCTACCTACTATTAGGATCACAGAACTTGTATATTTGTAAACACCATTCCAGCCCCAGGCACCTCAAATTTTAAATGGCATATGAGTCACCTGGGACCATGTTAAAATGTGAACTGACTCAGTGAATCTGGGGTGGCGTCTGAGAGGCTACATTTCTTAAAAGCTCCCAGTGGACTCTGGGGTGCTAAGCAGAGGACCATGCCAGGTGACACTGAAGATACAGGATGTGGAGTCCTAAGGTGAGCTATTGTTTGATACACAAGGCGTAGAACCAACATCAAAGGGGTCGGAAAACACTCACTAAACCGGATCCTAGAGCCATATAAACAGCGATTAGAGATTGCAGTCCCATTGTGGTATGCTTATAATTTGAGGCCAAATTAAGGTGCTGAGACAGGTGAGGTTATTTGAGGGAGTCATGAAGAAATCAGGGAATGTACCCCAATTCCATGTGGAGAATGAAGAAACCTTTCTCTGTAGGAGAATCCATCTGGGCTAGACAAGTCTCTCAAGCTTCTCAGGCTGTATTCAGTTCCTTGTTTTCCTCTCTAAGGAGGGACAGGAGTAACAGGTTGCTGCTTCTCCGGGGCTGGAGGAGGGGAGGAGAAGAAGGTGTGGGTGTGTTTATGGCACTGTTTACACTCCTGGTAGCTAATATTTGGTTTCCTTATCTTTGGAAAGTATACTACTGGCTGCTGGTGCCAGCTGAGAGGCCACCTGATCTCAATCAGTACCCAAAGTCCTTAAGGAAGCTACAAGGCCTCTTTGCAGGGCTGCAGTCAGGGCGTCAGGAAGAGAGAGTACCAAGGGGCCCTTGACCTCAAGTTACCTAGTATTAACATCTTTGCCAGAGGCCCCACATTACCATTAAGACTCTCAGTGTGCTCAGAAAAAAAATAGTCCCTTCTATGAACCTGACCACAAAACAGTGAGATTTTTCCAAAGTCAGGATGTTCCGTAGGCCAGACGGATGTGGATCCAGCAACTGGGGGAAGCTTGTATTTTGGGTGTTTTTCTAGAATTAGAGGCAGGAGGATGGATTCAGGGAAAACGGCACAAACCTCAGTCCCTGAACAGCAACATCTGTCAGCTCCTCACTGGGTACTCTGCAAAAACCAGAGGTTTCTTGTGTGCTGAGTGGCTAGAGTGAGCCCTGATGGAAAATTCCCGCCCCCCCCCCCCCCCCCCCCCCCCCCAGTATTGAGGGCTTCGTTTAAAGGACAGGGTCGAATACATTAACTTTGAAAGCTCACTACCTGCTTCATCCTGGGTAAATTGCCTACCATTTCTGAAGCATCAGTTTCTTATATTAAAAAAAAAAAAAAATGTTTCCAAAACACATATTAATTGTATCCTGTCTCCCAAGGCTCGGGAGGGGGGGGGGGGGGGGGGGGTCATTGCAGAAGAGGGAGGGAAGAGTGTGAGAGCCAGAGTGGCAGAAGCCGGCAAGGAAACACTATCTTCTGAACGCAGCAGGGCAGCTGCATGCATGCGCTAATCACAGTTGTGACTGCAGTCACAAACCCAGTGCAAGCCCAAGCCAGACCAAACCCCAGCTTGGAGACAGGAACTGAGCACACAGCTATTTGCAATTGTTAGCTGCTGGGAGAGGGAGAGACAGTTTTGTCTAAGTGTTCCTGGTAAATCAACCTAAGTCAACGGTGCTCCAGTGGAAGATCAGACATCCAAGAATATTTGGGCAGCACAAGTTGGTCTTAGACATTTAAAAAAAAATTTTTTTAAGTACACAGAGTTGAGTGGGTAAGGAAGAGGAGGTAGATCTCGGAAGAATTAAGGGGGGTGAATGTGATCAAAACACATTGTACAACGTTCTCAAAGAACTAATAAAAATTTTTTAAAAGAAAGTATAACCCCAAAATTATTTCCAAATAAATCATGGATTAAATAAAAAATTCAAGCATATAAAGTGATTGGAGTTTTTTGGTTGGTTGTCTGCATTTTTTGTTTTTGTTTCTTTTTTCTTTTTAATTCTCATATAGCTCAGGCTGGCCTTGAACTCCTGATTCTCCTCCTTCCACCTCCCTGGTGCTTCAGTTGCAGGCTTGTACCACCACACCGGCCTAGTGTCTAGCTTTTATTATTGTAATTTCTTCTGTCTTATTCATGAAGTGGTGGAAACTCCCATAAGAGCAGAAGGCACTGAGGGCCTAGTTCCATTCCCTCCTCCCCTCCTGAAGTCAACCACAGGGCTTCTCAGTTTCATTTTATTTTACTGATTTTGTAGTGCTAGGGACTGAGCCTAGGGCCTGGTGCATGACCTACAAATCCCTAGTCTTCAAAATTCGATGATCTGTCTCCTATAAGCCACATTAAAACAGTCCTTGCCCTTAAAGATTTTATAGTCTCTTAGAGGGAGACAATATGATCCAAATAAATACCAGTGTCCTGGGTGCTCTGACAAATACGGAAGTGTGCAATGGAGACAGCATAGAGCATGTCTCTTTTTGATTAGGCAACATCAGTAAGAACAGAGTTTAGAGAGGACACGTTTGAACTGAGAATTAGCCAGAAATCTGGAGTGTATCTACAGGTACCACCTGTTGCGCGAGCACTGGGCAGCGAAATGTTTTAACCTCTCACTCTGAGAAAGTTTTCAATCTAAAATCCCAGTGCCTGGTGTGGAATACTCTTTGTTAACCAGAGAGCCCCTGGGGACTCCCGAAACAATGCAGGCTTCTGCATCTGCTCTCAGTTTCCCACCAGAACTAGACAGTAAGCCCCTGTTGCTGAGGACAACACTCACTTTGGATACAGGACACAGAAAAATCAAGCTGGAACTGGACTGGAAGCATCCTCCTTTCTGACTAGCATTCACAGTGCTGGAAGGTGCTACTTAAGCTGTTGGGGGAGAAAAGTCATCAGTGATCTAACCCAGCTGCGGACCTGAGTGCTACAGTACCGACCTGCCAGGCAAGACACAGCCACTGGTATAATAGTGGCATGATTGTTCTTGGGCTACCCAACAACCACTTCCTGATTTCATCTGAGGCTTACTCCGAGAGAAGGAATACATGCCTCTTACCATAAAACCTCCTCAAAAACCTATGGTTTAGGGAATCCACTACTGATGTTTTGCTAAATGGACATGCACTTAAACTGCCTTCTAAATACTTATGCTTATACCCATTGGCTGGTACAGACCTTGGTCAGAGAAGCCTCTTTTAGCACTGGGTGACAGGCAAAGCAGAGACTCATGAATCATCATCGAAGTGTTAAGAATCAGGGACTGCTGAGTACTCAGCACTGTTTGGGACATCTTCATCACCTCCTTAAAGACCCGGCAAACGTTATGGAAAAGAGGATAGAAAGACTGTAAGAGCCAGGAGATGGGGAAGAGTACAACCAAATGTTGTCTTCTAGATATGACATAACAGTGACAATCATGAACATGCAACATCTGTGACCACCTGCGCGCGCGCGCGCGCGCACACACACACACACACACACACACACACACACACCATGAAAGTCAGAGAGAGACCAGTTAGGAAACAGACCAGTTAGAAAGACTAAATCAGCAGCACACTGGGAAGGACACAAGAACATACAATCAGAATACATTTCATACAAGTAAGAAACAATAAAAAATGTTAAATATTTCATAACTAGATAAAAACCACTCATGAAGGATCTTATAAGCCACATTTAGAGGTTTGTACTTGACCAGGAAAGTCAACAAACAGCCAGCAGAAGGGGAATGGTGTGGTCGGTCAGGTGTATGTGTAAAAGAGTGTTTTAATAAAGTGTTTATCTCTAGTTGCATACACAGTTTCTTTTCAATGGGAAAAATGCAGAGAATACATTCATCATCACTTAGAATCTCACTGCCAAAACACAATTCTTAATGTTCTGGAGTATGTCCTTCAGAGAGATTACCAGGGAGTAAAGTGAAAAGGCAAACTTTATGTCCTTCTCTGTTCCCACTTCCTCAACAGAAAACATCCAGTGTGGCTGCGGTCTTCCCGATAGTTCTCAACCAGATCCCCACTTGGAGACCAGTAACTCAGTTCTGACACTCAGCCATAGGTCCAGCTGCGGGTCATAAGTCCAGGCCTTCCATATTTCTTTTTTTTTTTTTTTTTTTTGGTTTTTCGAGACAGGGTTTCTCTGTGTAGCTTTGCGCCTTTCCTGAATCTCACTCCGTAGACCAGGCAAAGATCTGCCTGCCTCTGCCTCCTGAGTGCTGGGATTAAAGGCACGCGCCACCAACGCCCGGCCCATATTTCTGATCCTCAACTTACAAACCAGAGTTCCCTCAATGCCATTCTTAAGTTCAATGAACTTGCGAGGGTAGCTCATGACTCAGAGGAACACTCACTTGCTGGTTTATTATAAAAGGTGTCAAACAATATGATGATGAACAGCCAGGGCAAGCCAGGGGGTGGGGGCACACAGGAGGTGGGGGCGTACACCGCTTCTCTGAGTACCTCGAAGCACTGCTAACTGTCAGCGGCTGAGAAAACTTGTTGTACAATTTCCGCAGTACTTGGTCTCCAGCCTCCACCCTACCACTTCCTGGCGGGTGAGTAGAGCCAAAAATTCCAAACCTCTAATCATCCACTCACTTTGTCTTTCTAGTGGCTAGCCCCCCCCCCCCCCGAGCTATAGTCTAGGGACCCACACTAAACGATCTCATTCACATACAATCAGGTGCTTTAAAGGGGCTCATTGGGAGTATCAATGTGTCTATATTTATTTAAGTGCATTATATAGGTCTGTGACCCTGGTCACTTAGCAAATTCCAGGGGTTGTAGGAACTCTGTAACAGGAGTCAGGGACAAAGACCAAATCTACTTCATGTAACTTATGAGTACCTACTGTGTGCAAGGTTCATTATAGATGTTTTCATATTTACTGCAACACTAAGTTATCTGGCTCATGTGTAGCTATGGGGTTGTATTTCTAGGTAACGTAAGAGGAACATCTTTACTGAAGTGCCATGTATCTGTAACACCAGAGATTGACACTCTGCTTGTGTAACCCACTGTGTAGCTGAGATGAGGCATGGAAAGGTGGGCCTTTGCCCCCCAAAAAACTATGAGATAATAAGTTCTCTTGGAGAGTGTGTGAGATACATACGTGAATGTGTAAGTTTAATACTCAGGAAAGAAATCTGGGCTTGAACTAGAAACTTTGCAGTTGATGTTTCCCTTAGAACAAAAACACTAAGAATAAATGACCATGCCCCAAGAAGAGAGAGATGACCCCTTGGGGAATAGGGCATGTCATAATTTAAGAAGCAGGACACAACAGTCTTAGAGACTTCATCTGCAATGAAGCCAGACATCCTGGACATCACTAAGTATCAGATGGTAAAAGCCAGTCAGTCAATCATGCAGAGAGATAGATGCAAGCCTTTCACAAAGAGGGTGAGAGACCCTGCCTGCGAGAATGGATGGACAGTGACAGTCTGCAGTTCTTAAGCAAACTTGACCAAGAAGAAAGGGTTTTTGTGGTTAATTGATTCGTTTTATTTTTAAACACAGGAGGAAATAGCCTGTTTTTATGAAGGAAGGGAGCCTGAATATAGAATGGTGAACATAGAGGTTGGAGGGGGGACAAACAAGGAGAAAGATCTTAAAACAGTTCTCAAGAGGGGCATTGCCAGGAAACACTCTGGCTGTCACAACTAGGCAGGGGAGCTGCTAGCAAGCATCTAGTGAGTAGTGAGCAGTGATTCTGCTGAATGTCTCACAATGCATAGGACAACCCCAAACACCCACTCACACATAAGAGTTAATGTGGCCCAAATGTTAAGTGTTAAGGTCAAGACACCTTATTCTACAAGAAGAAATCATAGGTCAAGACATAGTAAATGGAGTGTGAGGACATAGAAGACACTTCAGCAGCTTTGGTGGTGTCTTTCAGCAGCTGGAAGCTTCTCTGAGGGGCTCCTGAGTTGTACAGTCCAATGGTCAGGAAGTCTGTTGGGAGGATTTGCCTCACACATCAAGGGGACAGAGCAGCAATTACTTGGCATACCCATACCTGTACCTAGTTCAGATTCCACTTTTGCCTCCTCCAGGGCCTCTGTGAAGTTTCAAGGGGGCATCTCTGAAAATGTGAGTTCAAGTTGGGACAGACCAGGGTTTGAGGCTGGGCTCTGTAACTTGGTTTCTCAGGCAAGAGTCCCCATTTATCGAAAATTCACCAACAAGATTATACTATATAAAATGGCCAGACTGTCTGCTTTAGTGAGACCACAGCTGTCTCCCACCAGAACCATTTTTCTATAGGCTACCACATGATTAATTATCTTCATAATTTTAGTAGTCATTGTTTTAAAAAGATAAGAAGACTTTTCTGGGAGGCAGTTGTCCACACCTTTAATCCTATCACTTGGGAGGCAGAGGCAGGCAGATCTCTTTGAGTTTGAGGTGATTCTGGTCTATGTGTTGAGTTCCTGGACAGCCAGAGCTACACAAAGAAACCTTGTCTCAAAAAAAATTAATTTTTATAATTCATCAAATCCAATAGAACCAAAATGTTAATTTCGGATTGTAATCAGTATAAAAAAACTAGTGAAATGTTTTACATCCCACTCAGTAGGAAAGCTTAAAAACAAAGGGAGAAAGATGAACAGCTGACATTAATTTTTAGAATATACTTAATCTAATATAACAAAAATGCTAATTTCTCAGCATCAAAACATACCAGTGAAGTGTACGGTGGCACACACCTGCAATCCCAGTATTTGGGAGTAGAGGCAAGAGGATCAGGAGTTCAAGGTCATCTCATATTATATAGGGTTGAGTTTATGGCCAGCCTGGGCTAATGAGAACCTGTCTCAAAAAGCTAATTAAATATCATGCAGCTTTTTACTCATGAGCAGTTTTGTGCTCTGGTGCGTGTTGTTTATTTCTAGCATTTCCATCACTGGGCACATGCATCTCCATTTTTATCTGATCTTTTAAGTCTTAAGTGATTCACAGTTGAAAACGTAGATTTGAGATGTCTCGGTGTGTAAAGTGCTTGTGGCACAACTGTGAAGAGCTGGGTTTGGAACCTCAGGACCTATATGAAACCCAAGTGTGGGACCATGTACACATAAACCCAGGGCTGGGGTGGGGGTTACTGAGAGAGTTGGAGGCCATGGGTTCACTGGCCAACCAATCTAGCTAAAACCTAAGTTTCCAGTTCAGTGAGAGTACCTACCTACAAAAAGTTAAATGTTAAATAAATGTTAAATAAATGTTAAAGTCCTCAAAATGGCATGTTTTCTTAATTTTTATTTTAATTAATTAGAACTAAGTATAATAAAATGTTCCACTTCACTGTTGTACTTAATTAAAATCAAGTAAAACCAAAAGCTCCATTTTAGAATAGCACTGGCCCCTAACCCAAGTACTCATGAATGAGTCTCTGTGACAAGGGGCTACTGTATTGGTTGTGACCAATTAGTTATAAACACCAAATGTGGCTACTGTATTGGACAGGTGAAGTTTTAAAATTAATCAGGTAACTTTAAATTTTTTTATTTGTTTGTTTATTCAGTGTGTGTGTGTGTGTGTGTGTGTGTGTGTGTGTGTGTGTGAGAGAGAGAGAGAGAGAGAGAGAGAGAGAGAGAGAGAGAGAGAGAGAGAGAGTCAGTTTCCTGCTTCTACCTTGTGGGACCTAGGTGGGCACTGAATTCAGCACATCAGCCTAGACAGCAGGTACCTTTACCGGATGAGCCATCTCATCAGTCCTAGTCAGGCAGGTCACTTCTAGGATAAGAACATTATCTTCAAGACCCAACCAACTTTGTCTCCTATTAACTACCCAGCCCCAACTTCCCAGCAGCCAAATTCACCCCTCTGGGGGCAGAAATCTGACTGGCCACTCCCTATACAAAGCTCCTACCCAGACCTCCATGTTATATCTTTTCATCTGGAAACTGTGCCTGAAGCAGAGGGTGAAGAATGTGACTACTATACAGGTCACCACAGATATCTAACTACAGAGAAGACACAAGCTTGTGCTCTAAATTTTGGCTAAAAATTATTCTGCTAGAGAACTCAGGGAGAGGTTAGAAGATGCTCATGGAGAATGTAGACACTGACTGAATGTTTAATTCACAGAAGCATTTTATACAGTTGTATGATTTAATACTAATCACATTCTAGTGCCCGAGACATTAGCTCCTTTAGCGGAGGAGCCAGCGGACTCGGAGGCTAGGTTACCACAAGGTGACTCGTCAAGAATGAAATGGAATGAAGTTTGAACACAGCTGTGTCTCACCCCAACGTCCAAGTTCTTTCCTCTGTACGAGGCTTTCAGACATTAAACAAGTGACAGCCCAGGTAAGGATGGTCAGGAATTTGCCAAACCAAGAGCAGGAAAGGGAGGAACTGGGCCAAACCAGATGCATGTCCAACTCTAGAGAAGACCTAGGGATGACTATCTGAGGAGGCTGTGTGGCTGATCAACAAACAGCACACACACAACAAAGATAGTGGGCATGGTGGCCCCTTGGGTGAGGCCAAGTTTGGGTTTTTTTGTTTGTTTGTTTTGTTTGGGGTTTATTTGAGACAGGGTTTTTCTGTGTAACATCCCTGGCTATCCTGGAACTCACTTTGTAGACCAGGCTGGTCTTGAACTTGTAGTTAGAGTTTTCCTGCCTGGCCCAGAGTCAGGACAAATCTCTCTCACCCGCCAGGCCCATAGACGCTCAGACCCAACCAAGTAAACACACAGAAACTTATATTGCTTACAAACTGTATGGTGTGGCGGGCTTCTTGTTATCTACTTTTTCTATCTTAAATTAATCCATTTCTATTTATCTATACTTTGCCACATGGCTCGTGGCTTACCAGTACCTTACATCTTGTTATGGTGGCAGCTGGCGGTGTCCTAGTGCTGTGGATATCGCTCTGTGTAAATAAAGTTCTGATTGGCCAGTGGCCAGGCAGGAAGTTATAGACGGGACAAGAGAGAAAAGAATTCTGGGAAGTAGAAGGCTGGAGAGGGACACTGCCAGCCGCCACCATGAAAAGCAACATGTAAAGACACTGGTAAGCCACAAGCCATGTGGCAAAGTATAGACTAAGAGAAATGGGTTAATTTAAGATAGAAGAAGTAGATAACAAGAAGCCTGCCACGGCCATACAGTTTGTAAACAATGTAAGTTTCTGTGTGCTTTCTTGGTTGGGTCTGAGCGACTGTGGGACTGGCGGGTAAGAGAGATTTGTCCTGACTGGGCCAGGCAGGAAAACGCCAACTACATGAACTCACAGAGATCCACCTGCCTCTGCCTCCCAAGTACTGGGATTAAAGGCATGTGCTACCAGGCCCAGCTAAGGGTGAGTTTTCAGACCATATGCACTTAACTCTTCTCTAGAAGTTATCTAACCTGGTCCACTGGTAGAAGCCTCCTCTGTCCTGTTTTACATGATTTTCCTGTTTGCTGGTGTTCCAAGCACAGAGGTTGTAACAGGGCCCCAGACCTTAATAGGCCCCTAGACCTCAGCGCAACTGACTCTATGATGGAAGTACCATTCAGACCATAAAACTCAGCATGCAGACAGTTACCACCTGCCAAAACAAAAACAAAGACCTAACCCATCAAAGTCCATAGTTCTGGAAAAGTCTCTATATGGTCTAGGTCAAATAGTAGCCCAGGGAAGACTGGAACCAGCTTGGGAGGGACACTAACCTTGCTTTTTAGCTTCTGTAGTTCTGCTTCTAACTAACTGTTCTTGTTAACTGAATTATGTCAACCTAGAACTGGATTTGTGCTTAAAAGATCACCCTGAGAAAGGCTCAGAACTACACTGGGATCCCAAACACTCAATATAGTTGCCTGCTGACTAATAAAGAATTTTTATTGGAGCCGGGCGGTGGTGGCGCACGCCTGTAATCCCAGCACTCGGGAGGCAGAGCCAAGCGGATCTCTGTGAGTTCGAGGCCAGCTTGGTCTACCAAGTGAGTTACAGGAAAAAGGCACAAAGCTACACAGAGAAACCCTGTCTCAAAAAACAAAAACAAACAAACAAACAAAAAAGAATTTCTATTGGTTTAAACTCATGTCTGAGTAGTGTTCTCTGGTGAGCACCCCACAACAAGGTGTCTAAACAATGGTTTGGGCCTTAGTAAATCTTTTCCTACTCAGCGACAGCAAAAAAACGAGCTATGTGACTTACCAACTCCCTTGTCTGAGACATTGATTCATATTACAAGATAAAATGAGTTATAGATTAATTTGGAGATATTTAAGCTCCTGTTGAGCAGCAGTGGGCACACCACAGCCCAAAACATAAAACCAGGGCCACTAGGGAAAAAACTCCAGCTTGTTAATGGTAATGCCAGATAAATGTCACCCTCTGTGAAGTCTTTTTAATAGTTCTTTAAAAATAAAACTGACAAGTAGTCAGTTGTATTTCCTAAGACATTTCCTGTTTACAGGGTGTACATTCTAACAGCTGTGTTAAAAATTGTGACCTAAGAGCTTCAGGATCAGTTTGTCTTTTGAAGTTCCTGGGTGCCAAGCTTGGGGATTACTCCCACAGAGGTTAAGACCTGGCTCCCCAGCTGTCCTGTGATACACCCACAGCATCCTGCGATAACTCCATGAGGCCAACAGGCACATGAAGGTCCAGAGGTCAGTCTACCTCTGTGGAGCATGTCATTGAATTGGAAAGACCGGAAACAATGTTTTTCATGTAGTGTTTTTTGTTTTGTTTTGTTTTGTTTTTTAAGGAAGTCTAGCATTTCATGGTCACCGAGCATTTACCAGCATTTACCAGGCACAGATCAGTACTAAATTTCTCAACGGTCCTGCTTTCTCTGACCCACAAAGTCTCCCTGCCCTGGAAAAGTACAAAACAGCAGGCTACTTCCCTGGCTGCTGGAGCTATGCCCAATTATTTCCTGGGACAGGGAGTCCACTTCTGGCAGTAATAGGTAAATGGTTATGCTTATTTTAAAAGCCTCCTTTATAAACCAGGCTTGGTGGCACATACCTATAATCCCAGTGTTTGGGAGGCTGAGGCAAGCAGCAAAAATAAATATAAAATTATAATCACAGGTTTAAAGAAAAGCTACATTAACAGTAAACTCATTTTGCAGGTTCTAATAGGTTATACTTAGGAGAGTGTTAGTACAAAAGAAAACAGTGATAGTCAGCAAGATAGATGGCTCAGTGTGTAAAGATACTTGCTACAAAAGCCCAGTGATCTGAGTTTGATCCTTGGACTCTATGTGAATGTAGAAGGAGATAGCCAACAGTCCAATGTTGTCCTCTGACCTCTTCACACAAGCTGTGGCCCATGCACCCACACATGTCAATCATACACATAGATTCACAATAATAATGATAAATTTAAAGAAACAATTACATAAGAATAATAATGAGTAAGTGAAACAAAATACACATGAAATCGTGTGTAGAAGCTGGGGATGCTAACAGTACTAGTTTGCTTACCAAGCGTGCCCAAGACCCTGGATTGGATTGCCAGCATAAAAAAAAAAAAAATTATTAGAAAGGTTTTTTTCATTACTTTGAATTGAATTAGTGCCTCACACACACTAGGCAAGTGCCTTATCAATGAGCTCCATTGCCAGGATTTTGCTTAAAAGATATCAGGCTGGTGGTATACCTTAGTTTGTAGAGTGCTTGCCTAGAATGCACAAAGCCCTTTATTCCATCCCCAGAACCACCTAAAACAGGTGTGGTGGCTCTTGCCTATAATCCCAGCACTCAGGAAGTGGAGACAGGATGAGAAGCTCAAGGTTATCCTTCACTGTGTGAGTACAAGGCCAGCCTTGGCTGCATAAGACCTTATCTCAAAATAACAGTAACAACAATAATAATTAAGTTAATGTTCAAATTGACACATTTTAAAAAATAATAAAATAAGGCCCATGGTGTTTTTCATGTTCTTTTAATGCCTCAGAGGCAATTCATATATGAATAGGGAAGCATTTATGACCAATTTCCTGGTGTGGTGGGTCACCAGAATGCTGTCCTATCATAAGATTAGGAAAAGTAGTATCTCTTATACCTGAGTGGGTTAATACCAAATTTAGTCTCACTCAGTTCAAATTCTGGACCTGAAAGGATGAACTATTTAACTGTTGATCATAAAACTCTCCTTATATGGGTCTGGAAAGACAGACGGCTCAGCAATAAGAGCACTTGCTGGCTCAGAGGACCCACATTCAATTCTCAACACCCAGATGGCCCCCATGACTATCTATACCTCCAGTTCCAGGGACGCTTGACACTTCTCCCCACAAGACTCGGCAACTTCCCACTGAAAAACTAGGCCACTAGGCAACTGGTAGCTTCTTCCCATCTTCACTATATTATCTTCCTAATATTGGAAGCAGTGGGTGGTGAATAGAGATGGCTTCTGTGCTAGCGTGGACCAGAAGGGATGGGTATGGAGAGATAAGTCAGTCCCTTGTTGCTCCATGCTGGCCTCTTCAGTTGTGGGGGATGGATGTGATTTCCCATCTTGGTTTAATCCTCCCCTTTCAAGTCTAAACACCTGCTTTCCTTAACTATCTGAGCTCTAGGGGAGGACAGACAGTGAGGAGACTTCAATTTTTTAGATATTGAAAAAAAAATCACATCAAATAAAAATTGCTATCTGTAGCTATTTTAGAATTACATCACGTGATTTGAAAATGTCATGGGGAAATTAAAAGGGACACTGAGAGAGTATGCTCTATGAAATATTTAAACTATAAAGCCAGCAAGCCTGGTGATTAGGGAGATTAAATAGATAGAGATGACGGGCTTAAATCAGAAGCATGTTGTTAGGGATTAGTAGTTACAGATACTTACTGAAGCTGTTTATCATCCTCCTGATGGAGGCAAGGCAATCATGGGGTTTTTCATGGAGGTATAGGCCACCAAGACATTATGCAATTTTTATCTTTTTTGCCACAGGCAAAACAATTTTCTCTGTAGTAAATAAATCTCCTCCTGCCTTTAGCAAGCGGTAGGTGTCATCATGCCAGCCACCCACCACTTGGGACTCAGTTTCCTCATTTTCTAATTGGAGAGGCTGGTTCTTTGAGTTCTGATAATCTGTATTTCTCCAAAAGAAAATGTTGAGATAGTTAAAAGAGATGAAGTTTGTGTTGTGTTTGTTCTAAAGATATTTTTAATTCTAAAGCACATTATGATTTTATGCACCACTAACAAAGAAAAATCCCCACAAACTAAACTGTGATCTGATGCTTTACCTATAACCCCAGGACCGGGAAGTCTGTCACACCCACCACTTCTATGCTTTGAAACAGGAGACGATTCTTCCCACTCACTTTCTACTGAATTGCCTTGTGTGTCTTAGAAGATTATTGTGTATGTGTATCTTGGAAACAAAGCACAGCACAATTTTAGTTGTGGGTGTTTTTCTTTTTCAATGCCCTTAAGATATTTAGTCTTGCTTAAAATAATAATAACAATAATGTGTAGAATTTTAATTGTGTCTTCAATGACTATTTCCTTTATTAATGTCAAATCCACACACTATTCTTTATTTGCCTTCAGCAAACACAGTGACTTTGCCTCTCAATGCCAACTCATGGTGCAATTTTTTGTAATTTAAACAGCAACTTAGCCCAACATGTTATTACCAACAGTGTACTTAGCTGAAGTCATGACAGCATGAACAGCTATGACTAAAGTTTAAGGCTGGGCAGGCCATGACAATGACATCATGACTGCAGTCTGATTGACATCTGTATAAGCAGTTTGACTTCAGAGATGTTGCACACGTGGGACAGCAATGTGGGGTGAGTGGCAAGTGTATTTTTTAAACTGATGAACAGAGCAGTTTTATTCATTGTCCATGATGGTATTCTGGCAAATAAGTTTTCAGCAAACATTTTTAGGTTGTTGAAGGGCTGGATGAAAGGATGGCTAAACAAACAAGAGAGTAGTTGACTGGGAATTCTGAAAGACACCCCTGTACTATGATTTTTATGATTTTATTTTTATTTTAAAATTGTGTGTGTGTGTGTGTGTGTGTGTGTGTGTGTGTGTGTGTGTGTGTAAGGGAAGTACTCACAAGGCCAGAAAAGGGCTGTAGACCCCCTGGAACTAGGTTTACAGGCAGTTGTAAACCACTGAACATGGGTGCTGAGAACCAAACTCATGTCTTCTGGAAGAGCAACAATTACTCTAAACCGCTGGGCCATTTCTCCTGCTCTCCTCCAACCCCCCTTTAAGCAGAATCTCTCTTTGTAACTGGCTGGTCTGGAACTTGCTATGTAAGTCAGGTTGGCCTAGAACTCAGAGAGCTCTTCCTGCCTCTGCCTCCTGAGTGCTGGGATCAAAGATGTGTGCCCCCACACCTGGCTCTCCAGGGTCTCAATCTGTAGCTTGAAATTCATGGTGGTCCTCCATCAACCTCCTGAGTGCTGGAATTGTAGATGTGAGATAGGAGAAAGAATCTCTTTTTCAGTGGGAAATTGCCATCCAATCTTAACTCACCAGATCAAGCTGGAGCCTCTGCACTCCCATCTGGTTCACACCATTCTCAGACCTTGACTTATCCCATTCCCGGACCTCTTCTTCCTTGACCTTTTCAATCATTCTACAGTGTTCCCCCTTGCTTCCTGGCTGCAGACATCTGTATTGTGCAGTTACCAGCCAGGCAGATTCACAAGCTCTGTCTTTGGGTAACCCTGGAACACTGCTGCTAACTAGCTCTTCCCACCTCTCTTCCCAGGTTCTAGCTTAGCCATCTCTGCTTTGCCTCAAGCTCTCCACACTGTTGCTTTCAAGTTCAGAAAATCACCTTACTTCCTATTTCATGAGAAAATTACAGCCACTCAATTGACTCCCTGACCTGCCTTGCCAGCATCTAAGCATGCTATCAAATTCTCTTCTCCTCTTTCTCTCCTGGACTGTGCCTATGCCTCAAGAAGGTCTCATTCTATGAACTGACCCCTTGACTCTTTTCCACCGACTTTACCCTTTGCTTGATGTTTTCTGACAGTAGATAAATATTCCCATTTCTACTCTCATTAAAAAGAAGCCAGGCATAATGGTGCATGCCTTTAATCCCAGCACTCAGGAATCAGAGGCAGGTGGATCACTAAATTCCAGCCCAGCCTCATCTCATCTACAGAGTGAGTTCCAGGACAGTTAGGACTATGTAGAGAGACCCTGCCCCCCCCACAAAAAAGTAAGTAAAAATAAAAACTGCAGGCCTCCACTTTCTCATCTTTAGCTGCTTCTCTTTCAACTTTCCTGTCTTTTATGGTTGTCTTCATGTTCAGTTCCCGCTCACTTGAAAGTCTGTAGCAATTTGGCAAATGTGCCCATTTTGCTGAGAAAGTTGTCCTCCAAGGTAAATAATCACTTCTGCTGGACATATCCTTCCCTGACTTGACCTCTCCATTGTATCTAGTACTTTTACAAACTTCCTCTTTGCCATATCTTTCCTCTGGCTCTTCATTTTTCATGTATTTTCTCTGCTTGTGTGTGTGTGTATGTGTGTGTGTGTTAGTATGTGTGTATTTGTGATATATATGCTTGTTGTGTGTGGCTGCGTGCACTTGCTCAAATGCAGGTGCCTATGGAGGCCAGGGATAAACCTCTGGAGTCTTTCCTCAGTCATTCTCCCCTTTCATTTTTTGAGAAAAGATCTTTCACTTAACATGCAGCTCATTTATTAGGCTATGAGCTTCTGACAGTCCCTGCCAGACAATCCCATCATAGTGCAAGGAGTTACAGGATCCACACCCCAACACCAGCTTTTCACATGTATTTTGAGGAGCCAAACTCAGGTCCTCATGCTTGAAGGGCAGGTGCTTTACCCACTGAGCCAACCTCCAAGCCTTGCTTCATTCTTTGGTCAGATAAGATTCTGTGCTTTTAGCTTTTGGCACTACCTGGCCTATTTATGAGCTTTCTTTGGTGGTCTTCCACCAAATAAACTAATTCCATTATCACCTACAGCTTCAAGTCTGCGAGTCCAACCAAAACCTCTTCCTACATTGATGATAACAAGTCTCAAGTTAACACGTCATCTTTGCCCATCCCCCTGCTATTCTTCATGCAAGGTGCTCAGCATCACCATCCATCCACACAAGGGTGAAGTTAGAAATGCATCCATTCCCTTGGATTCATCCCTCTCTTCCCCACATATCTGATCAGACACATAGGTATCAGGGTCTGTGACCTAAGATCTCTGGGTCCATTCTCATTGCTTCTACTTAGGCTGAGGACTTTGTCCACTGTCATTTGGATCACAGTGCTCTACTGATTGCTTCTTCTCCGACCTACCTGCCACACTACACCAGTGGCCAGATAATTTGTAGAGTAATCTTTCTAAAGTATATATGAAACTAGAGTGTGCTGTTTCCATGCTTGAGGTACTTTGCTGTTTCCTAGTAACTTGCAGGATAGAAGTGATACTCACAAGACCCTCTAGAGTGTTACCCAGTCTGCAGCTTGAAAGTCTTGCCCCACCAAGTGCTCAGCATTCTTCTCACACTTGACTTGCACATGATGCTTCACACCCCTGAGACATCCCTGACCCCCCTGAGACATCCTCCAAGCCTCTCTCCTCTCTGATGCAGTTCACTAACCACTGATCGTCCTTCTTTAGCATCTCTTCCTCTAGGGAGCATTCTCCCACACTCTCCTTAAGCTGGGGATCCAACCCATGGCCTTGTGTGTCCACTGCAAAATCTATTACTGCACATTACCAGCCCTAAGAGGCCTCCTTGTTTTGTTCTAATAAGAACAATTGTACACACATCTAGGCCTCTCTTGTAATCACTGGTTAGTTCATAGGTCTGTATTCTAGACTACATATCCATGAAAGCAAAGATTGTGAATTATTTTGCTTATAATTTATGAATTTTAGCAGAATAAAATATATCACTTAGTTTTCTCTTCCTCACCCCCATACTGAGAATTGAACTTAGGACCTCACACATACTAGGCAAGTACTCTCTTCCCAGCCAAAATAAATTATTAAGCTTTATGGACTAAAAATAAGGTCAAGCAAAGTAAAAACTTGCTTTATATTCAAGATAAGGTAAATATTGTACATAAACTAAGTTGTGATAATAGTGAAAAGACTGTGAAAAGCATCTTATTATAATTAGATATCTGTATTTCCTTATACTTTTCAGTTATGGCATTGCTTTAAGTATTAATACAATTATTAGTGATGATTTGTCTATTTATTTATTTATCTGTTTGTTTGTTTGTTTGTTTTGGTTTTGAGACAGAATTTCTCATTCTGTGCTGGCCTCAAGCTCACAGTCATTCTCTTGCCTCAGCCTTCTAAATATTGGGTTTGGGGATGTTGGGTTTTGGCTTGTTTTATAATGTCGTTAAGACATTATAACTTTTAAGTGAAAAACCTAATTTATTAGGAAAATACTTTAGTCTGAATGCTTAATAAAATTAATTCGAATAGATCTAGAGTACATTGAATATGAATCCAGGCACCATGGTGGACTTTAGCTAGCTTACATTTATTTTCTCACCTTAACTATGTATTTGAATTTCTCCAAGGTGTTATCCCGACTTCCCTTTCACCATCGTTCTGTGCTGGTCACAGTCCAGTGCAGCCGAGCCTCTGAGCACACTCCCAGAGCTGCTCGGCTCTCTACAATGAACGGTTTCCTCTGCCTGGGCCTCCATTCACTCCATGGAGCATCTCTGCTCCATTCTCATCTGTTTAACTAGCAAGCACAACTTCAAGAATTAACACTTCTCCGATTCCTGCTGGACAGATTAATTTTTACTCTCTGTAGACCCACATGTCATTTTGTACATCTTATCATATTCAGTTTTATTTTTTTAACTTTTCTGGAGCAAAATCTATGACAAACTGGGCTGGGAATGCAACCCAATAGCGGAGTGGTAGTTTACCTAGCATGCACAAGCATGCTTTGGGTTCAATCCCAGCACTACAAAAATAAATCACTGTAAATTATTAGTTTTAGTTTTATATTGAAGTTGTTTTTCTAACTATTTGAGTTCTTTTGTTTGTTTGTTTGTTTTGAGACAGGGTTTCTCTGTGTATCCCTGGATATCCTGGAACTCTCTCTGTAGACCAGGCTGACCTCAAACTCAGAAGTTTACCTGCCTCTGCCTTCGAGTGCTGGGATTAAAGGTGTGTGCCACTACACCTAGCCTCTATTTTAGTTCTTAAAGATGATATATAATTCTCAAGTGAAAATATTTGAAGCACAATGAAAAATACCTTTATTCACATTGATACCCTTAGTTCTAAGTCACTCACTTCAGTGGCTATACACTACTCAATTATATGAGTATTTCATAATCTATCCAGTTTCATCTGCTGCTATTTTGATACAATATACATATTGGGACATGATCTCTGGTGCAGATGTGACAGAAGCTTCCTATAGCTTTCTTGGGGACTCACATTCTTCCTAATGGAGTGTTCTATCTGCATTTTCAACTTTACTAGTTCCTGCCCACACTGTCCTCACTGCCAGGCACTATTCTAAGTTGTGGAGATTAGGCTTGTGAATAAAAGGAGGTTCCTAGTCTTAGGCAAATACATTCTAAAGGAAGTGGAGTGGAATGCAAATAATGACCCATAGAGCTATAAGCTCCCACATTCTCACCAATATCCAGGCATTTTCCCTTAGTTTTAATAATATGGTGTGGTGGTATTATGCTCCCCAAAATATTGTGCACCCTAACAAATTTATCTGGGGTCAGAGAACAGACAGCCACTAGATACAGAGGCTAGAAAATGGTGGCATTCACACCTTTAATGCTAGCATTCCAGAGACAGAAACCCCTCTGGATCTCAGTGAGTTCAAGGCCACTTTGGAAACAGCCAGGCACAGTGACACATACCTTTAATCCCAAGAAGTGAGCCTTTAATCCAAGGGAGTGATGGCACAAAGCAGAAAGATATATAAGGTGTGGAGATCAGAAACTAGAAGTATTTGGCTGGTTAAGCATTCAGGCTTTGGAGCAGCAGCTCAGCTGAGATTCATTTCGATAAGACTCAGAGGCTTCCAATCTGAGAAAACAGGATCAGCTGAGGAACTGGCGAGGTGAGGTAGCTGTGGCTTGTTCGGCTTCTCTGACCTTCCAGCATTCACCCCAATAACTGGTTTTAGGTTTTATTTTATTAATAAGACCTGTTAGGAGTCCTGCTACAATATGGCATATAAAATGATGTGTAACTATATTATTTTGGCTTATTGCCATTTATTAATAACTTGATGAGTTATTTCTAATATTAATTCACCAATACTAGTATGCCTTTTTGGTTTGTTGTTCAGGGAGCTTTTTGAGATAGTCTCAATATGCTATCCAGGCTGGCCTTGAACTTGTGATTCTTGTGCCTCAGTTCCTCTGGTGCCAGGGCACAAGTATATGATGCCATACTTGGCTAGAAACATTTCTAACTATTAAAAAATTATTTTTAGGTGTGTGTGTGTGTGTGTGTGTGTGTGTGTGTGTGTATGTGTGTGTAGTGGGTATGTGTAAGTGTGTGCAGGAGCCCAAGGAAGCCAGAAACATCAGAACCCTGGAGATGACATTACTGGCAGTTGTGAGCTACCTGATGGGGATGCTAGGAATCAAACTTGGGTCCTCTGAAAGAGCAGCAAGTGCTCTTAACCATTGAGCCATCTCTCCAAATCCTAGAAACATTTTTTTTTTTTCTGTGTGAGTGAGGGATTTGAGATGGGGTTTAAGTATGTAATCTTAGCTGACCTGGGACTCACTGTATAAATCAGGCTGTCCTGGGAATCAACAGAGGGCTGTCTGTCTCTGCCTCCCAAATACTGGGATTAAATGCCGATACCACTATGGCTGGTGAAACATACATGTATACACACACACATCATATTACAGCTTCCAATTATCAGTTTCTCCTATGGGAGGACAACTAGTATTTACATTTTAACCTTGTATGTATGGGTTTTGATGAACTCTTACTATAATAATTTGTAGTTTGTCTTGAATTTCCTAGGTAGATAACCATATTGATTGTGAATACAATCATCTGTTTATTCCTTTCAATTCCTTACCCACTTAATTTCTTTTTATCATACAGTTCTTGCTTGGATCTCCAAGACTAAGTTAGTAGACATCAGGGATGGTCTCACAAATATTTCGTCATTAAGTATACATACATGTTCTATTGTATACAAATGTGTGGTGGATACCACCTATCAAGTTAAGGAAGTTCCTTCTGTAAGTGTGCTGATACCATTTACTGTGAATTACATATTAGAAAATGTTTCTTCTTCATACATTGAAATTATTGATATTTTCCTTCCTTCTAGTGTAAAGCAGTGAATTAATATGCTTTCTAATGGCCTAATTGTGTTCTGAGAGAAGTCTGAACAAATAAATGTTAGTTCTAATTCACTGCTGAATTTAATTTTCCACAGTATTGTGTAGGATTTTAGCATATGTACTAAATGATGGATGGGTTTACAACTGAGTCTATAATTCTTTTCTTCTCTTTCTTCTGGTACCAACATTCTACCGGCATCATAAAGTAAGTTGTGGCAGCTCCTCTCTTTCTTGCTTCTTTGTCTCAGTGCCTTATTTTCCTACGTGCCAGAGGACATTTACAAGACTATGGTGAACTTATTCTTAGGCAATGGGGTGCATTTACTTACAAACCTCTCAGGCCCTAGTGTGTTTTATTTTTATTTTATTTTGTTTTGTAGTAAGATGTTAAGCTACCAGCTCAACTGCTTAAAAATAGCAGTAGTTCCTGAATTAGATTTTCTATTTCTTCATGAGTCCATTTTGGTAAGTTTCATTTTTCTACGGAACTGGGTGTTTCATGTAAGTGTGTAAATTTACTTGTATGGAGTTTATGATATTCTTATTTTACAATTTCTATTGCATATATAAGAATTTTCTCCTTGAACTCTTCTCAATTCTATTAGTCTTTACAGTGTACCAACTTTTGTTTTCTTGATCCTTTCTATTGTAACTTATTTACTTGTATTGATGTCTGTTATTCATTATTTGTATCCTCTGTCTTGCTCTGTGCATCCCTTTAGCTTGAGTGCAACACTCAGCTCTTTAATTTCTGATGTTTCTCATTTTCTCAACAAGTGTTTCTCTCAGTAGAACCTTGAAACATATTTTTATTTGTTATTTACCACTGTGTGCATTTCCTAATTTTAGTTATGATTCATTCTTTCACTTGTCAAGTATGATTTATACCCAAAGTTACTTAGAATTGTGCTGCACTGGTAGAGTCGGGGGCTCTCGACAGGTTAGCCTGGTCTGCAGAGGGAGTTCCAGGCCAGGCAGGGCTACAGAGTGAGGCTCTGTCTCAAAAACAAAACAAATCAAGCAAGCAAAACCAGTATTTTGGTTTTGTGTTAAAGTTCTTTTTCTTTTTTTCCCTGAGTTTTTAACCTAAATCTTTATGATACAGGCCCTCTACCTCTGTGCTTTATCTCTAGCCCACGATATACTCCTAAAGCTATTTGAAAGTGATTTATTTTTACATTTCTAAATGTATAGTGTTATTATTTTTATTAATTAAAGGATGAAATCTATATGATGCTAATGTCTTGTTGCCTGGGCTGTGGCAGTGGCAATAAGCCATCCAAAACCTGGGATCCTTCTAGTCTATCAAATGCATGGCTTCGATTGCATACCATTTTTGTGTTTCTGTTTCCAGTAAAGTAGTGGCTCTTAGCATATATATATATCCTCTAAAATGTGAATATACCATCCTCACAAGAAGGAAGCAAAAGCCCAATGTCAGTGACCTCAAAATACATCATGAATCACCCTCAATAGCTCCTTTCTCTCAGAATTCAAAAGTTCAGTTGAATTCTGGAATCACTTCTCAGAAGCAGCCTTGAGCCCATGCCCCAGCTCTGGATCTGGACAGCTGGCTCTAGCATTAGGCATTTGGGGGAATATTTGTCTGATAAAAGAATGCATAATTAGGAAGGAATGAATATCCCACAGTGGGTTTGTGTTCATTTCGCAAGCCTTTAACTACAGTCGAATGACACATGTCACAGATAGTAATTCAATACACTTTCTAAAGAAACTGGAGCTAGAACAAGAGAGATCTGCAACACCAGCAGAAACACCAGGGATGACACATTCCTAGGGAGAATGATTTGTAATAATATTCTGAAGGTTTTCAAATGTCTAGTCACAATCCTTCCAGAGTACTTGACATGTGGTTTCTAGGTTTTGTTTACTGTATAGTTGCTGGGAATTGAACCTAAGGCATAGTAGGCAAGCCCTGTACTATTGAGTTGTAATCCCAGTCCCGCACATGCCTCTACTGTTCATAACATGAGCAATGTCAGATTGATCTGAACAATAGCCTCTCTATACCAGATATGGTCCATTGACCAAACCTAGATGGTTGAGCTAAAGGCACATGTATATTTTGGAAGCAGGGGTCAAAGAATAAGGTGACCCAACGATCATATTGCATGTTGTAAGCTGTGCTTAACTGTCCTGTAATTGTGCCTTCCACCCTGTTCTTGGCCAAGTCAGCAGGGTTTGGGTGTGGTTACTCAAAAATATTCCCAAGGAGCAATGACGCTTCCTCTGGATTCCCGAACACATCATCTCTGTTGTTGAGGACTTGCGGGCTGTGTGTCCAGGCCTCTCAATGAAGTTTTAATCAAAGCCCTGTTTCCTTTCCATTGTTGCTTTTGGAGTGCCCTTGCCTGGGAGTTCTGGCACTGGCAACAGCACCTCCCCTGAACTTTTCCACAGCAGTCCTTGGATGTCTGCCCCACCCCCTCCAATCTGCTGGCCCTACTTCCTCTCTTCTCTATTTTGGCACCATTGGGAGTGGCTCTTCTCCGTAAAGTGACTGAAGAGTAATGAACCCAAAATACCTAAGTAACAAATGAGTCACCGAACTTCCACAGCTGGCAGTGTTGGGGGTAAACAACAGAGAGGAGGTTGTTGCAGGCGTGGAGGGGCACAGAGGTAGCTGCAGGGCAGCGGGGGGGGGGGGGGGGGGGGGGGGTAGAGGGGTGGGGGGGGGGGTGGGGGGGCAGCGCAGAGGTGGCTGACAGAGGCTGAAGGGGTGGGGAGGGCAGGGAACTTGGTTGGCTTGCAAAGGTGAGATCAGCACTGTGGCCTGTCACACCCTGGCTGACTCAAGCTAAGCCCAGGCCCCTTGGGAACTGCTAATACTGGGCTGTCGAGTAAATCTCAGCTGGACAAGACACTTCACTGCTGATACCCCTCTTCTGTTTCCAAGTTCTGAGTGCTAGAGTTTGGAATTCTCTAAGTTGCTACAGGGCTGCTCAGCAGGGATCCAAAATGATATTTCTCCAGGCCAGCTCATTTCTAGGTTTATAATATCTCAGTATCAAGAATTAGGACCGAATTTTAGTGTCTTTTGTACCTTTTTGTTTGCTGAGCTTTTAAAAATAATTGTTCCTCAGTATGTGTGTGTGTGTGTGTGTGTGTGTGTGTGTGTGTGTGTGTGTGTGTTACTTCACATATGTGAAGATCAGAGGAAAACTTCCTCTCCTTCTACCATGTGGGTTTTGAGGATTCAGGTCAGATTCTACAAGCTAGACAGAAAATGCCTTGACCTGCCGAGCCCTCTCATGAACCCTTGTTGAGCTTTTTAGAATGCTTCATTTGTCTAAAACTTTAACTTGAAGTGTAACAGAGCAGCTGAGATGACCATTTCAGTATCCTGCTGAACAGCTAAGAAGTTGCTGAAACATTTCTGGGTGCTGCCTTATCAGGACCAGCTTTCCTGGGAACCTACTGGGCATCTGTCCTGGTGACTTAGGAGGTGATTCCTACTTGTGTTTCTAAATGTAAAAGGAGTGGAGTGGGCTAAGCCCTCAGCACTTGTCTAGTGGCCTCATTTCCTGGAGATCAAGCCTAGTCTTCACTGTCCTATAAGACCTCAACTGTTACAACAGAGGCAAGGAAGGAAAGGAGGGGGGGGGGGGAGGGAGGAGGGAGGGAGCGGGAAGAAGAAACAAACAAACAAATGCTGGGGAATGGAAGATGGGGAAGAACTAGATGGGAAAGATCTAGATGGGAGATTAAGATAGAACTTAAAGAGAACAGCGGAAAAGTCTAGAGAGGAATCAGGCAAGAAAGGAGATAAATAATGAGAGCAGAAAAGAAGCATTTGGGACTGTTAACGTGATATGACTACAAGAAGAATTTTGAAAAAATATATATTTAAAATGTCCTCTGAGAAAGATCATGCAGAAAATACTGTTGACCACCAGCTGTCTGCTTCTCCTTTAGCTCAAAACCAGGAACTTCAGGGGCTAACTTTAAAACAGAGACAAAGTTAGTTGATTCAGGCTTTTAAGCCATCAGTGCGGTTCCGCTTGGCTTGCCCTGCAGCGGGGTCTGCTGGCGGTCTAATGCTTATCTCCCTTAGCTCTCCGACTGACCGACCCCTAGCCCGCATAAGTAGAAAACCAGATGCCATGACTTGGAAGGAGAAACCTTGATCTCACCAGAGAGTGGGAAGACATATGACAGCATGACTTGGCAGCAAGAACAAAAACAACTCTACTCCCTGCAAAGAAACACCAGGCCTAAGACTTGACCAAGGCATACTTTCCAGTTCCTATTCAGTTCCTGAAAACTGCTTCCTTTTGCATACCATGAATGGTTCATGAAAATCATCTCAGGAAAGTCTATTTTTCACCCTGGAGGTCTTCATTTAAAAATGCTTTTCAAGACTGAACAATACATGCTTGCAATGAAAATACAATTTTTTTTTTCAACCATGTCTTGCTATATAGCCCTGGCTGTCCTGGAACTTGCTAGGTAGACCAACTGGCCTTGAACTAAAAAAATTCACCTGTGTCTGATGGGATTCAAGACATGTGCCACCACACCTGTCCACACACTAACATTTTATGAGTATTTCCCTCCGGTCTTTTCATGGCCATAGACTTAGTCTTTTAAGACAGTTAAACTCCTTCTGAATACATAAAATTATACACTGTTTTTCTCTGTTATGTGGAAACTTATTCAATCATGATTGCTTTATTATTTTTATTCATTATTATTGTGTGTGTGCATGATATGTAGGAGCACATTATGGCATATGTGTGGAAGTTATAGGACACCTATGTGGAGTCAGTTCTCTCCTCCTACTTTACACAGGTTCAGGGAATTGAACTCAGGTTGCCAGGCTTATGTGGCAAGCATCTTTACTTGCTGAGCCATTTTTGCCTGTCCACGGACTACAATATTAATGGTTACCTAATAATCAACATTTAACTTAATCACCATTTGTGATTTAGACACTAAACTTATTTCCAGATTTAAAGGTTATGTTATTTCCTTGATGATCAAACTTCGGAGAGTCAAAAAAATTTCACATCAGCTTCACAATTGAGCTACTTGGCAAACCCCACTAGCATCTGTTTCAATGACACAAAAGTTGCAGAGGAACCTTCAAAATGGACTCATGGAGGGATCTAGTGCCTCCTGAGAACAAAGTAATTGCCTGAGAAAATAGCACTAGTCACCCAGTTTGTATCTCCCTTGTATTTGTGACCACAAACCTGATCTCTAGCTCATCCTTTTTAAGAACCTTACTGACAAAAAAAAAAATTAACTATTTTACTCTATGAAAAGCACAATAAAGCAGAGGAAAAGGGTCACACCCAACAAGGCTGAGGACCAGACTGTTGCTTACTCTGATTTCTTATTGGAGTATCTTTTTTTTCTTTTTTTTTTTTTTTTCTGGGGGTGGGGGTTCCTGTTGAGATACTTACAAGAGAGTTACCTTTTTGAGTTCCAGTAAAAGTAGATAAAAATACATAGAATTTGGCACCATTAGGATGGGGCAGAGTCAGCTATGGATGTAGCTTTTCATTACCACTTAATTCCCGGTTATGTGGTGGTCATAAATCATTCTGAAGATGAGCTTTATGTCCTACAGAGCCCAGCTCCTGAGTGTGTGCTTGTTACTGTTCTCATTGCTGTAACAAAATGCCTGGCCAAAAAAACTTAAGGAAGGAAGGGTATTTGAGGGGACCGTCCCACAAAGCGGGGATGGCAAGAGACAGAAGCATGAAACAGTGAGTTGCTTTGAATCTGTAGTCAGACAGCAGAGACAGACTAAGCTTTCTCTGAGCTGGTGCTAAGCTCAAACCCTCCTTTTTATTCAGACTGGGATGCCAGTGCATAGAACAATGGCACCAACAGCTAGGGGATGTGGCTTCCTATCTCCGTTGACCTAATCTAGAGACTAACTCACAGATGTGCCCAAAAGTTTGACTCCTAGGTGACTCTAGATCTAATCAAGTTGACAATCAGTATTAACCATCATAGTGTCCTATGCAAAACATTTCTCAGGGTTATTTCACATAAGAATCTCTGAAACCCAGAGATTAGCATTCTTTTCCCTGTTTTCCATATGAGGCCATTAAAGAGCAGAAAAGTAAATACTTTACCGGAAAGCACGTGACTAATAAATATTTGAGTTATGATTCAAATCCAAGGCTGACCTCAAAGCTTATGGTCTTTCTGTGACACAGTGCTACCTCCTTTGTTAAACATTATGGATAAGAAGCATTGAAATTTCAAGAAATTCATTAATACTTGTCCACCCAAGGTGATATGTTCTCCAAGACCCAGGCATTGCCATAACAAGCAGCATAATTGTAGGCTTTTGGGGAGACTTTAAAGACATATCATGAAGATAGAGGTCAACCAAGTCAACTATGAATGATGGACAACCTTTGTCCTGTGGAGACTCTGACAACAAAGAGGCTACAAAGTGGGGCTTGAATTTTGCTAGAGCATTTGCTTGTCTGGGTAGCATGCATGAGGCCCGGCGTTCCTTCCTAGCAGCACAAAATTAAATAATAAACAAATAAATATAACAAGAGGCCACAAGGCAACTTCTATCATTCATTTACTCTAAAACCAGTCCTTGGAACATATTGTGGTTGATGGTAATGGAAACTATTGCTTCTGCTGTAGTTTATAAGTGAATCATTAGGTTATAACGTAAGTGTCTGTTTTCCCACTGGACTTCAGTTTTGTAAGAGTAGGGACCACGCTTGTCTTCTCCATCGTTATATTTCAACTCTTAGGATGGTCTATGATCCCTAAGAGATTGCCTTCGTCTATTTGGATTGCTATAATATAGACTGGGTAGCTCCAACAGAAATTTCTTTCTCACAATTCTAGAAGTCAGGAAATCCAATATTAAGTTACCAAGAGACTGTCTCTTGCCAGCTTGCTTCCTGTTTTACAGACAGCAGCCTTCTCATTGTTCTCTTTTGGTAGGAAGAAGAGAGAAATTATCTGGGTATAACACTATTATTATATCTAATTTATTTTGTGTGTGTGTGTGTGTGTGTGTGTGTGTGTGTGTGTGTGTGTGCATGAAGGCATGCATGCATGCATTTGCCACAGAGTGCATGTACAAGTCCAAAGACAACTTGTGGGAGTTGTTTTTTTCCTTCAACCATGTGGGTCCCAGGATGAACCTCAGGTCATCAGATTTGGCAGCCTGAAGCTGTCTTGCTGGCCTCGAGTTCTCTTTTATAAAGGCATTAAACCCATTCATCAGGGCTCTACCTCATGGTTTAATTACCTCCCAAAGGCCCTGTTTGGAAACACCATCAACAATAGGGACTGGGTATCAACATATGAGCTGGAGGAGGGGATGGACATTACTAGTTAGTCTAGAGCCTAGATGCTCCAGGAAATTTGTTGTATGGATGACTGAAAATATTTTCTGGGCCCAAAACACAGGTTGGTGTTAAGAACAGCTCATAAGTCCCTCGGGTATGTGGCTTAAACCAAAGTGGCCCAGATCAAGGAAAGTGAAGGAGTATATGTAATAAGTTCCCATGTTTAATATCCATTGTAGACTCTAGGTCATAAGCATGAAACCATCTGAAACAGGAAACGAAGGCTTCCTTCTCACTCACCCTCGCACAGAGTGAAAACAAACTCTTCTCTTTTTTCCATGCTTCCCAAGTCAAACTGAGTTAAAGCTAGACTTAAGCAGGCAATCCCTCCTAGAGAGAGAGCGAGCTTCCAGCATCCTGCTGATTTACCCAAGGGGAAACCTGGGCTGAAAGTGTGGATTAAGCCAAGTCTTTAAGCAGTTAACGTTGTGGCTGAGAAATCAAAAGCAAGAATATTACAAGTGGATTTTGTCATAATCCTACAGCTCCCAAATGTGGGACGTCCAGGTCCCAGAGAAGCCCATCTGCTGTCTTTCTAGTGCAATGATTGTTTATATTTGTTCATTTCCCTCTCAGAGTGCCAGGATAGAAAAAGTGAGATTTAAAAACTTCATCTGCTAGTATTTTTGCAGACACGTTTCTCTCCAAGTGTAGGCTGAGCAGTGTGACTGAAGCAGGCACCAATGCCTCCGACAGACCCCGGGTAATTATAAGGAAGAAAGAAACAAGGTTGGAGGGGAGATGTGTCTAAGATGGCTGAAGTTGTTGGTGGGGAGCAGGAAACATCTGAAAACGTTACAGCTTTGAGCCCTAGCTTTGGAGATTGATTTGAATCTGTTACACAAAAATCTTTACTGAACTTCTGCCGTAGGATATTGTGGCAGTCATAAAGTCTCAAGATCGCTGTCTGATATCCCAACAGTCATTCGTCATGAGACAGCATGTTGCTGAATAAGGAAAAGGAAGAGCACTGCTGGGCGGTGGTGGTGCACACCTTTAATCCAGCACTCGGGAGGCAGAGGCAGGCAGATCTCTGTGAGTTCGAGGCCAGCCTGGTCTACTGAGCGAGATCCAGGACAGGCACAAAGCTACAGAGAAACCCTGTCTCGAAAAACCAAAAAAAAAAGAAGAAGAGGAGGAGGAGGAGCGCCAAGCCTCAGTTGGGTGTCACTCTTTGCTAAATGCTTATATGCAGTATGTAATTTGATTCTTACAGCATAGAAGTTACTTTTGTTAATCCCTGTTGAAGGAAGGAATTTTGGTTGACAGTTTGAGGGGACAGTCGTGGCGGTGCAAAGGCCTGCTGATGGGAGCCAGTCACAGTGCATCCACAGAAAGGAGCAGAGAGATGCAAGCAGATGCTTAGTTGGCTTTCTCCTTTCTTCCCTTAGTCAGCCCAGGACTCCAGGCCACGCGATGGCTCTGCCTGTATTCAGTTAAGCCTCTCTTGAAACGCCTCCACAGGAAGTCCTAGACTTGTATCTCCTAGGTGATTCTAAATCTAGTCAAGTTGACAAGGAAGAGTTACCATTATAGACACCTACCCTGTAATGTCCTTCTCTGTCTTTCTTAGAAAGGCTCACCACAGACATACAACTTGCTTGGGTTTGCATAACTTCAGATATTTTGTAAGTTCACACTTTTCTACACCAGATACAACGCGTTTCTGAAGTTTGAAATATATGGTATTCATTCTTAGACGTTTTTGACTGCTTCCTCCAAGACAGGTAAAAGTCTCAAGTTCTGGATATTCGGTGATGGTCTTATACTTCGTAACTGTGCGGTGAGGTGCATACAGCAGTTTTACCATTTTGAGGATAGGAAAACTGGTTAGTACAAAAGTTGGTAAAACACACACACACACAAAAATAGCAGAGTCCTTGTCTTTGTGCCTTACATTTTCCTTTGAGGAGCATATTCAACTACACACACATACATACCACACACACACACACACACACACACACACACACACACACACACACACATAAGCAATCCATTCAACCATCATGGGGACAATATTCAACAAACAGTGTTTTCATTGCTCTCTGAGTCCTTCTTCTAGCCCACTTCCCCCAAAAGCCCCACCTGGAAGCTTAGCAACCCAGTAGGTCAACTACTGCTAAAAAAAAAAAAAAAAAAAAATCCTCAACATTCTTTTCAAGTTCAAAAACTGAGGTTTCTCTGGTATCAAAAGAATATCCCCTGCTCGGGACAGAAGCCAGTAGACCTCCTCTCCAGCTGCTGCTAGGAAAAGAGGTAGGGGACAGCCCCATGTCAGGCAGGGAGTCCCTGTGCCCTCTGATGCCTTCCCCTTCAGGTTTCCACCCATGGGATGAAGTAAATTCATAAGAAGATCAAGAGAGCTCTTGCCACACTGTCTCTGCCTTGAATTCCTTTACTAGGAGACCACTGTGTCCTGGCCCCATACTGCCATGTTTATGAGAGCGGAGTTGTGGGGGAGGCGGCCTGGTGAACTTGGCCTCAGAACAGTGGGTACCATTTAGAAGGGAGTAAGCAGAATGGGAGAATCGGAAGGACTCCACGTTATCTCCAAGACACAGCAGTCAAAAGATATTGTTCAAATAGCTGAATCAGACTAAGTTTGAAACCCTGTGTAGCTAAAATTAGCCTTTTCCTTCTTGCTAGTCATTGGGTGAGGGCTTAGAAGGGACATCATAGTGATTTAGAAGAAAAGGAAACTGTTTTCTCTACACATTTGGGCGGAATGAGTAATCTTGCAAGCCTTATCTGTAGACGAAAGCCGAGCAGATGCAAGTTTCAGCTGCTAAGAGCACACCTGTGGTTTGTCTCTCTCCAGCTCCATGATGGGGCGGGCAGGTGTTAGCTTCAGGACTCTCCGGAAGGGCTCAGTCCCTTTCCAGTGAGCTCCACACACTTAGTTTTAGACAACCTGAGGACTCACTTGAGCCAGGCAGTAGTGGAGCAGGACTTTAATCCCAGCACTCGGAGGCCAGCTAGGCCTACAGACAGTGCCAGAGCAGCCAGGGCTACACATAGAAACCCTAACAAAACATCAGCAACAACAACAACAACAACAAAAACCACTGGTCACCCTCACAGTGTTCAGTGTGAATGAATGACTTGTCTGGTCTCTCCCTGGTGTTGGTGGGATCTTCTGTGTTAGTGCCTGTGCCTGTGGGTGTTTAGGCATCGACTATTCTACCATTAGGAAAAGGGGTCTTAGTCCACAGCCACCCATCACTCACAAGGGCAGAGGAAGATGCTGGAGCTATGATGAGAAGGAAAGAGAGAGACAAGGATACATAATGAAGGACTCAAAAGTGATTGTCAGCAGACATGTCTTGAAGTTAGCATGTTCAGTACTGCAAAAGGTTTCTAGGACTGGACAACGAGAAAAGAAGAATTTTTCCAAATATAGAGACAGACCTTCCTACCTCTGTCTGATCTTCCCTAATGGCAAGTAGCAGAAAGAGCAGTTGGTAGAGTCCAGGTTTGAAAGTTCAGGTCGCCCTTTTGCCACTTCCTTCCTGTGCAACCTTAAGCAAGTTTCTTAACCTCTCTGTGCTTTTTTATCTGGGCCTTCAAATGTAAAATAACTATATCTTCCATATAGAATCTTGCAGAATTAAATGACCTTTATAAAGAATAATGCCCAGCAGATAATAAGCCTTTTATAAGTCAGCTGTTATATTCTTTTTACGGCAAGAGTAAGAGTGCTATGATTTAAGGCATTCTTAAATTTACCGACAAGTCATTAAGGATAATTAAATTCTCAACACACAGGTCATGGCATATTACCTTCACAGATTTACCCACCTTCGGATGCCACGACTAGCCCTTCACTCTTTGCAATAAAACACACTCATTTAAATCGTCAGCTCCTTCTGCCAAGCAGAATTTTAAATGGCCATTCATTTCCTCCCTGCCAGCAAGGATGGCAGGGTGCATAGTGAACAGGGAGACAGCACTCACTCACTGTCTTCTCCCTGTGGACACACTTCAGGACCCAGTCCATGTTCATTTAGAGTGGGCCCATCAGCAAGACAGCTGGAAAGAAAGTGGAGTCAGGAAGCCTTGGGTTTTAAAGTTTGACTTCCTAGCTTCCTAGCTACCTACAAGAGTCTAACAGAGTTCTTTTTGAAAATAACAATGCTAACACAGCAGGGGTTTGTACCCAAGTATTCAACACAATTATTCAGATAAAATATAACTGCTTAAACGTTAGTTGTCTCTTCCTCTTCCCCAATACCCTGCTGAGACACCAAGTTAGAACGCACTGAGTGAGGGGCACTCACTGCTGGCTCACTTTCCTCCTTTTCTGAGGCAAGAGATCATGGTGAGGAAGGGGAGAAGAAACACAGAGCCTATTGCTCTCACCTTTTCTTCCTAGTCAATGTAACTCATTCTTTTCCCATTTCAGAAGAGCCAAGTCCAGTGGCCTTGGAGTTATTTGGCTACCATGTCTACCTGGACTAGTCTCTGTCTCTGCTCTCTGGAGGATGGAATCACTTCAAGAAGATCTACTCCAATATACAGTTTTCCTAAATGGAAAGGGTGTGTCCCACACGTGTAGGGCAGGACAAGTGAGTTGGGTCACAGCACGGTAATGGCCTTTTATTAAGAGATCGCAGTGATAGCCATGTCAGGTTTCTGTCAGAGTTATAAGAACAAAGATGAGTCCCAACCCAATTACCACCCATTTGTCAATTCTCAGAGTCTCCTTCCTGTACAAGATCGCTGTTCAAGTACCCAACCATCCGCTTCACTGAGGCCTCATCCTCCCTCCCCACTGAGACTAAGCTCTTTAGACCAGAGAATTTTCCCGAGATGAAAGATGGCTGAGGACATGGGGCCCCTCAGAGCGGAGTCTGGGCTGCTGACACAGTGCTGACACTGGAAAGTACCACTGCTCAACCAAGAGCCACTTCCCACAGATGACAGCTGGGCTGGAGGCCTGCTTCCTGGAGCTGGTCCAGACCCCTGAAGCCTGGTCTCACCTGTCCTTCCTGGCCTCGGCTTCCCGGCACTGCACGTGGGAAGAGTAAAAGCCAAGGGAAATTGTGACTGCTATCCAGCTGCCACCACATTTGAGTGAACTGATCAACTTCACAACGTTGTAAAATGTAATTGCTGTTTACTGTTATTCTGAGAAGAAAGGTCCCACATGAAGTCAGGGCTGAGGAGACCAGTAGGGCATTCTGGGATGCAGTAGAGTATCAACAGAGTGTTATCCATATCTTGGAAATTAAACTAGTTTTTGCCCAGGTAGAGATGTTAGGTAGAGTGATTATATTACCTTCTTCTTTATAAAAGTAATTTCACTTGTCCTCCTCCAAGTTTGGGGCATGAGCATCTGTTTGGGAATATGAACAGTTGAAATGTTCAGAACGGTGATTTAAAACTCGCAGGGTACAATGCCAAATAAGAAGGCATCATCTATTTTTTGTTTGTCTGTTTTAAATAAAAGAAGCAAAACAGCACAATTGTATGTCTGTAGAATCCTGCTCAACTTGAACCCTGGAAGTTGTCTTTGCTTCCAGGTCATCTTCATGTGGGCTTCATTTCTGTCTCACTTAAAGTGCATGTAGGCATCTGTTTACTCTAGGCCCCTATTCTTTATTTCTCTTGTGATGAACTTTGAAAGCATACAAGGAGCACTTTGCAAGAATCACTCACAATGTACCATCCCCAAAGCCACTGAAATGGGCCTCGGCCTCCCTGATGAGAAGCAGTTTGAAAAAGAGGAAGGGGGTTTGGCAGCAGGAGGAGGCTGGGGCTGCTGTGGAGATGACTCCACCTGCACCGTCAGCATCCATGCACCCAAGAAGGCAGCCCAGGACGTGTGCAGCATTCTGCAGGAAAGCTGTCCTATCTGCGACCATCAGGAGGGCTGACAGCCAAGTCCCTGTGCAGATCCTCAGCGCTGTCAGTCTTATCGCAAGCTTTGAAATCTGGCAACTGTTTCTTGTCAGCCTAAAGCCTCTGCCTTGTTCACACCCTGTCACTGCTCTTTGTCCCCCAACCCCCACTAGCCACCACCTTTCTGTTCAAATTCTTATTAGGAGCTTGCTGTTATACTCTGCTTATACCAGAAACTAACTTTAGTAGAGTGTCCAGAGTTCAAATTGCACTCTTAGAAACAAAAACAAAATATTACCATCATCCAAATCCTTCGGCACAAATGAATTTTCATCTCTTGACACTTGGGGCTTGGAGCCTTTGACGAGGCTTTTGATGCCTTGCCCACTTCCCATCCACCATGGCCTTCCTTGGTTGTAGCTGATTTTTTTTTTTTTTCTCTTTGGGGGTCTGCCATTCAGCTCCCAAATAAATACATGAAGACTTATTCTTACTTATGAATGCCCAGCCTTAGCTTGGCTTGTTTCTAGTCAGCTTTTCTAACTTAAATTATCCCATTTCTCTTTAATTATGGTTTCCCTGTGGGATTTTAACCTTTCCTATTCTACATGTTTTTCTTTCCTTCTTACTCCGTGGCTGGCTGTGTGGCTGGGTGACCCACCCCTGGCTTCCTCCTCACCTCCTTTTCTTGATTCTTCTTTTTTTCTTTGCTCTTCTACTTATTCTCTCTGTCTGGCAGCCCACTTATCCCTCTCCTGCCTAGCTATTGGCTGTTCAGCTCCTTATTAGACCAATCAGATGTTTTAGTCAGGCAAGTAACACAGCCTTACAGAGTTAAACAAATGCAAAATGAAAGAATGCAACACATCTTTACATCATTAAGCAAATATTGCACAGCATAAATGAATATAACACATCTTAAACTAATATTCCATAACATTTGCTATCCAGTTTTCCTTATTCTTCTAAATAATGTCAACTATTGACAACTTTATCACCAAGTATTTGGAGGCAACTTCTCCATCTTAGGAATTTACCCTCATAACCATGAGTTAAGGCAGTCTAAACCTGGGTGTGGTACTGTACACCTGTAACCCCAGAACTTGAGAAACAGAAGCAGGAAGGTTAGGAGTCTATCCCAAGTCTGAGACCAAATCCGGGCTTCATAAGACTCTATCTCAAAAAACCAAATGAGGGCAAAAGACAGTCTTAGGCTCTGCATCTAAAGTGCCATCAAGGTATTTCAAAGGCATCTGTTGAATCTTTGGGGGCCCTCAGAATAGTGTCCCTCTCCATTTCCATGGCTCCACTCTGCCTCTCTGACTCTGTACTGCTGGACCACTGTTGGCTCGGGTGTGAAGCACAGATCTACTGCCCAGAGTTCAAGCTAGTCACAATAATTCCCCTCTGACTCACCCAGAAGACCGACATGGTATCCTGCCAGAAAGCAATTACTGACCACAGAGCTGAAGAGGCTAACAGGATTTAGAATTTGTCTGAATGGTCCTAATTGCTAGTAGCTAAGAAAGTGAGGCCCAAGCCCTGATTTTATGAAGACACAGTCTTTTGAGGATGGTGGAATTACACAATTTCATGTTTTGTCAATTATTTGGGCAAGTTAAAAGTCTCCAAAGGCCAATTTACCTCATAGATTGCTACATAGAAATGCAAAACGAGCCTCATGTGTGTATCAGACAGTAAGCTTTCTGGTGCTGGTGACTAAACTCCAGGCACTTGTGTGTGCCAGGCATGCAGCCTACCACTGACCTACATCCACATCTCTCTTACGTATGTTTGTTGGGTGATGAGAGAATGATCCAAAGTAGTTATCAAAATAGCCGGAGATACAAACACATTACAGGCCAAAGCGACATGGATGGTGCCTTCTAAGGTAAAGTTGATGTATCCTGGCCCAGCTTCTGCTTGCTCTGAATATGTTTGTTTAGGCAGCCCAGCTGGGGCAGCAGGATCCAGATACAAAAGCTTTGGTTGGTAAGAGGAAATCAAAATAATCTCCATTAACCTCCCATTATCTTAAAAATTAGAAACTCTGATGAAAGGCTTCTGAAGGGAGCCGAGCAGCAACAGGGCGCATCTGATGGAATGTTGCCCTCTGTGAAGATGTCACTGTCATCACCATGGGCAAGCTGAGTGCTTAGTGCCTCTGAACAGTTGCCCTGGCAGCAGCCAGGATGGATCCTACACTGCAGGATTTGGTAGCTATGATGAAGGGGCAGAGGCAGCTGAGGAAGTAAGTTGCCATGAAAGGAGACCTTGTATCTTTGTCTTTAACCAAGACTCTTTGCTAATTGTTCTTCGGTATTTATTTACTTATTGACTAGATTTAACTTCTATGGCCTCAGATAGTTTGGGTTTTGCTTTTTTTTTTTTTTTTTTTTTTTTTTGCTTTTTGTTTTGTTTTGTTTTTTTGAGACAGGGTTTCTCTGTGTAGCTTTGCGCCTTTCCTGGAACTCACTTTGGAGTCCAGGCTGGCCTTGAACTCACAGAGATCCACCTGGCTCTGCCTCCGGAGTGCTGGGATTAAAGGTGTGGGCCGCCACTGCCTCCCCCTCTGCTACCGCCGCCGCTGCCACCACCCAGCTTGTTTTTGTTTTTTAAAGAAAGTTTTATGCTGGTCTCAAATTCACCATGCAGGCAAGGATAACCTTGAATTTCTGATTCTTCTGGGATTATAGGTATATGCCTCCACACCTGGTTTATGCAATGCTGGGAATTAAATGTAGGGCTTTGAGAACACTAAGAAAGCAGTCTAGCAACTGAACTACATCTCCACCCCCAGACTCAGATCCTTTTAAGTGGAATGCTGTCTAAAAACAGGGAAACTTCCCATAAAGGACTTCCCCAGTCAGGCATGATTGACTTATGCCTGGAATCCCGGCACTTGAGAGGCTGAGACATAAGAACTACTGGTAGTTGCAAGCTTGGGAAAAAGAAAAAAAAAAAAAAAACAGAAAAAGAAACAAAACACAACAAACCACCAGAACAAAACAGAACAAAACCTCCCTCTACCTCTTTGACAAGGCTGATTGCTTGTCGTATCCCAGGTTGAGGAGCCTTCTAAGAGAGGTTAGCTGAGGAATGCTTATTTTCCTCTGGCAGTAAGCAGCCGTTGAAACACTTTTCTCACAGACCTGGCGAACGGCGTCTGTCCTTTTCTATCAGAGAAGTACATCTCCCAACTGCTTCCCATTGCATCTTGGCACTGTACAGCCGAGTTGCACCACCTCATCTCCAGATCTCAAGCAAAGAATGTGCCTCCCAGCACACATAGGGTCTGCAGGGCCAGCCATGCTCTGTCCGCGGTGCTTTATTTGGGCAGAGGAGAGATTATCAGGTGGCAACATTGTGTTGTTATTATTATCGTGATGTGTTAAAAATCTGTGTGGTGTGACAAATTAAGACCAGGCTCTGTTTTCACTCTTCTGGCTGCCAATAGTTTTAGTGTAACAGCTCAGAGATGTGAGTTTTCCTTCTCAGTCAGGTTGGAGGAAGCTGTGAAACTCTGAGAAAGAAGGTATCATTTACAGTACTGGTATTTGCCTGAGCCAGCTCATCAGGACACCCAACACCTAGCACTTTTGTGCTTAAGGGCATTAGAGAACGTAGTCTTGAAAGGACCCAGAGAATTTCTTTGAATTCATTTCCCTATCAATGCCTCCCAGAGGAGCTGACCTCCCCACACCTCACTTACATACTTTCTTTCTGTGACGAACCTGAGCTGACAGTAAGATCAAGAAGGGGTTCTGGAAACCACTAAAGTCAGCAAGTGAGCATTAGTGAGATATTCACATGGGCTGACGTTGTGCTAATCTGCCTATTTCCAAATTACAGGTTGCAGGGCAGGGCAAAAGTGGGGCGCTGAGAAACCCTGCAACCCGTGGGGAGGATGCGATCTGTTTCAGATGTCTGTGAGAGACATGCACACCCTGGCTTTTCCCCCTTCACACCACACACCCAGGTTGCAGGAGGCAAGGGAAGGACTTGAGACATGCTTTACCTCTGCCTCTGACTATATTCAAAGCCCAAGCCAGGCCTTCAATTGCATCCTATGTGTGTGTACCTGGTATATTATTATTATTATTATTATTATTATTATTATTGTTGTTGTTGTTGTTGTTGTTATTATTATTACATCTTTCTCTCTGATAACAAATTCAAATTCTAGTCTCTGTTTGAGACTACAGCCCTATTCCTTTTATTTTTTTTTTAATTTTAATTTTAATTTTTTTTTTAACTGAGGATCAAACCCAGGGCCTTGCGCTTTCTAGGCAAGCGCTCTACCACTGAGCTAAATCCCCAACCCCTCCTTTTTATTTTAACTCAAATACTAACCCCAGACTGGGGAGATGGTACCAGAGTAAAGTGCCTGGGGTCCAAGCACAAGGACCTGTCTGAGTCCCCAGAAGCTATGTAAAGCTGAACTTCCTTCAAAAACATGTGGCAGCATACACCTGTAACTGCGATGCTCCCACAAGGAGCCGAGAGGTGGGATAGTAAAGTCCCTAGAAGCTCAAGTCCAGCTAGCCCAGCATAGGCAACTGCAAACAACAGAGATCCTGTCTCAAACAATGCAGACATCGAGGACTGACACCTGAGGTTAACCTCTGCACACTCTGGCACATGTGTACATATTCGCACACGCACACATACACACATTTTTTAAAATTACTCAGTATTTCTTAAGCTTCTCACCACTGAACCTTTCTTCTACCTTTTCTTCCATCTTTCTCCTGACTCATACAGGTTGCTTTCCCCCCAGAGTGCTGGCATTATGTTCTGTGTGGCACAGCCTCCCAGTGACATATTAGTGCACGCACAGCTGAGACACACTATACAGATGCTGACTCGTCAACTTTCAAAATTGTCTTCCAGTCCATTCCACAGCCACTAGCTCTGTTCCCCTAGTTCGCCATCATCCCTGCAATGTCCTGAAATTCCAAGCAATCTTCATGACCTCTCAGCTCAAAATGGCCAACCAACCCTCTTTCTTGGTGACTGCCTTGGCAAACCCCTCACACATCCCTGCTCCTTAGAAAATAACACTCTGTTGTGTGAGCCCCATTTGTTAGCAGCAGATACAAACACAGAGCTCTGCATTCTTTGACCTTAAGTAGTCTCGTGAATTCCATGTTTTCCCTATTTCTCTTTCTAGTATATTCTCCCTTTAGTTAATCTATGACAAGCATAATCAGTAGAAACTGGAAAAAAAATTCTGAATCTGGTTTGAATTTGGGATATGCTCTTTTGGCTCAAAATTAACATCCTGAGTTTACTGGCATGTTTTCCCCTTTCTGGATCCTATTTGCAAGCTTGGTGTCTGGTTTAACAAGTTATCAAAAGGAAAAAGGACAATTTTTAATTCCTTTTCTGACCTTACATCTTAACTCTATTCCACTACTGCCTTCCTGCACTGCTGCCTCCACACACACATGTGTTTGCGTGCGTGTGTCCACACACACACACAGCACTGAAGATGAAGAATATGGACGGAGTCTGTCCTTGCATTCCCCTTAGGTTGTATCATTGTTTAGAAGTTACTGGTTCTTATCCAGAATCAGACATGTACGGAGTAGGGAGTTTCGACTTAGCCATATAAAGTAGTAAGCCCCAGGTTCTTTCTTTGTGTGTGTGTGTGTGTGTGTGTGTGTGTGTGTGTGTGTGTGTGCATTTACACACACTTATCCCTAAATGTGCACAGGTACATGTGTACTGGTGTGCATGTGGATGCCAGAAGTCAATTTCCGGTGCTGTTCCTTAGGAGCCTTGAAATGGCTTGTGTCCTTGAAATGGAGTTTCTTATTGGCCCTGGAGCTCCTTGATGAACTAGACTAGGCTGACTAGCCCCGGGGAACTACTACTCCACCTCCCTAGCCCTTAGGATCCCAGTATGCGCCACTGTGCCAGGCTTTTGATATGGATTCTGTGGGCTGAACTCAGACTCTCCTGCTTGTGCGGTAGCACGTCACTGACTGAACCATCTAGTAGACTCCTTGAATCTTTCTTTAAAGCCAGTCTGGCATATGGTCATTTTTTTATGAACCAATAGATTGATTGTAACAATCAATTGTGTGCTAACTCTATACCCAATACTATAGTGTCTGAAATGATAGATTCTTCATTTCATTCTTCGAGGTGAATGTTATTATTCTTACATCCCAGGAAGCAAGTACTCAGACACATGCAGGTGACTGACCCTGTGTGAGAAAACCAGGTTTTTAGAGTCTAAGCCTTCTGCTGTTCCTATTGTACTATTTCTTGTGCTAATAGAATTCTATATACAAAAACTGGAATTTTCTGTCCAAACTTGCACTTCTTAAATGATTTGAAAAGTACAAATCCTACTGCAATAAATCTCCACCAAGAACTGTCCTAGTACCTTATGTTCTTTCTTTTTTCTTTTTTACTTATTTTGGCTCTCTCTGTCTGTCTCTCTCTCTGTCTCCTCTTTTTTTCCTGTTCTAGGGATAAAACCTAGGGTCTCACCCATGCTAGGCAAGAAGCACTGTTCTACTGAGCTATGTTCCCAGCCCTCTGACTTAAGACTTTCATCTAGGAAACACTTTAGGAATATTTTGAAAATATTTAACCAAATTTCTCACTGGAGATTTGAAGCTTAGGACACCTTTAAAACTGAGCTCAGTCATTAAATATCAAGGGAAAGACTAGGAAGCCTATGGTTACTATTAGATATTGTGTTCCTTTTGGATACTGATAGTGAATCTAAAAATCATGCTAGTTTAGTTGCAAGCACCATGTACTCATGAGGGAGAACAAGCCCTCCACTCAGATCTTTTAAAAGGTATGTGAAATATAAAGCCAAGTTTTAAAAGGTAGTTTGAATACCAAAACATTTATATTTTCTATAAAAGAAACTAATATCTTTGGGCATTTATTATCTGTTCTCTTTTTAATACAATTATTATTTAGTCTTATTAGTAACTCTGTAAGATAAATTTTATCCACAATTTATATGTAGAGAAAGTGAAGCTCAGAAAGGTTAAATAATCTGTTCAAGGTCACACAGCTAATAAGTGGCAGAGTTTGAACTCACAGTCTAGATGCTACATGGTTAACCACCCTTCAGATTTACAGGCAAAATACCCAGTTACAATTGAATTTCAGATTTAAAAAGAAATTTTAAATATTGCATGAAATGTATTTGTACAAAAAGTGTATTCGTTTCCCTGAAATGGAAATTTAACCAGGCATCATATTTTTCTTTGTTAACCTAGCAACCCTACCCACAGTCTCCTGCCTGTTGTAAGTTCCTCTGATTGGGATTGACTACTCTAGTTTGCATATACTTGAATTTACTACAGAATAAATAATGCTAGGTACTTCCATGAAGCTAGGCAGACCCTTTTGGGTTCCTTTTCCCTCCATTTATGGAGGGCTGGGTTGGCCTGGTGAATGTCTGTTCCCTGATAGTGCAAGCTTGTGTCTCCTGATAAGGGAGGCTTTGCTGACTCCTGGCACATTCTGCTCCCCTGCCTGCACTGTACTGTCTCTGCAGTGGCCAGCTGCATCCTGCCTACGGGTGCTCACCATTATCTAACATGCTTGTTGGAAGAATCCTTGACTCCTTCTAGGAGCTCAGAACCCCATGGCTCAGTAGCTGTTTCTTACCAGGTAACCAGGGTCACTGGAGGAAATGCAAATGACCAAATTGGCTCAAGCACAGAGGAAAGGGATCTTGTATATAAAAACCTGCTGCAAGGAGTATATCAATAGGCAAAACATGTGCTGCCAAACAAGCAACACTTTATTCTTCAGTGCTGGGGATTGAACACAAGTTTTGCACAACCCCCGAGCTATATCCCAGCCCAACAAAGGACTCTGACTTGTCTGTGTGTACCTATCATTCAATGCATATTGTGCACCTGCCTGCCTGCCTGCTTACATCACCCAGATAATGCAGCTGAAGAAACAGAAACTGTTATTATTTAGTTAGAGCTATTTTACATAGAAGTCTACGTGACAAAGCTTCTGACTGCTAATGTAATGGGTTTATTTATTTTATATTATTTTAAGGCAGACGTCTATGTAGCCCAGACTAGCTGCAAACTCGTCTGTATTTAAGGATGATTTAGAACTGCTTATTCTCCTGTCTAATCTCCAGTGCTGTGATTAGAGGTGTATGTCATCACACTCAGCTTCAGAACCTGCTCTTAATAGGCACCTAGAAGTCAAATGCATTGCCCTTCGATATCACATGCAATGTATTTAAAAAGAAAAAAAAAAACCATATGGGACTGTGGAAGTAATTGATCTTCATTATCTTTGAATAATGTGGATACAAAGCTATACATCTCACTGTACAGACTTTGGGTCTGCTTAGTTTCAATGTGTGATCTTTGTTGTTGTTTGCAAGTTTTCTACAGTAAAGTTTATGGGGAAAGTAATGTGGATAGCTGAGAAGGGTTTGTCTTTACACAAGCCTGGATATTTATAGAATTATCTTCATGGTGAAGATTTTTAAAAACCTTTTTTCATATAGCATGCATTTTTATGACATCAGAATAAAATATCAATGGTAATATGTATTATGGCACGAAATGACACTTTGTCATTGTAATTTTCTACAAACAGAATGTTTTATATTTCTTTTAGTTTTTTTCAGCCAGATGTGGAGACACAGACCTTTAATGCCAGCACTTGGGTATTTGAGGCCAGCCTGGTCTACACAGCAAGTTCCAGGACAGCCAGGACTATATAATAGGGAGACACTGTTTTTTTTAAACGTACATATTTCTCTTAGATTTTATCAAAAAAAGTGTTTTTCATATCTCAGTTTTTACTAAAGCACCGTTAAATTTTGTACTTTCCTTGTACATATCATATGTAAGAATGCTGAGATTTCATGAGGCTAAGCAATCTGCCCAAAGCCATATAGCTGGTCAGTGACAGACTCTGCATTGCATTTAAACCTGGGTCAACTCATTCTAGGAACCACATACTTAATTACTGCTCAACGGTGCTCCTGTAGCATACAATCAGTAGCTACAGCTTCTGCGGTGAAGAAGTAGTTTTTAAAAACCCAATAAGTTGCTGACTTTTACTTCAAAGGCATGAAACATTTTCCAGGGGGAGGAGCAGGTGGGTGGCAAATGGCCTGAGTAAGATTAAATTAGATGCTGTGACTAGTACACACTGTGTTCCCCTTGTGACTCACCACATGAGCTGGACAACACCTGAACTGATTTGTGCTAAGGATCAACCACGGAGGCCCATGAGAATCACTTGCTTGCATATCGCAGCAGCATCACATTGCTGAAAAAGCTTCTCAATGCTTACTCGTTTTTTTTGCACAAAAATTTATCAAGGTTCACTAATAATAAACTGTTTATGGAAGAGTAACCATCTATGGAGCACATTTTAAGTGCACTAATGTAGATAAAATTACTATCACACAATTAAAACAGGCCCATGACTAGTGGATTAGCTAGCTTATAGTCTCCCCCTTTTCTTCCACATATGAATATATGATCTTGAATGTTTTAAATTATATTATTTTGTCTTATGTGTATGAGTGTTTTGCCTGCATGCGTGTATGTACACCCTGTGTGTGCCTGGTACCCATGGAGAACAGAAGAGGGTGTCAGGTCCCTTGGAGCTGGAGTAACAGATGGTTGGGACTGCCATTTGGGTGCTGGGAATTAAACCCAGCTCCTCTGCAAAATGTAGTAAGTGCTGTAAACTGAGGAGTCATCCCCTGCCCAGTCCTTGAATATTTACTGCGAAGATAGAAATGAACAAAAATGAAAGGGAGCAACTTGCTCCCTTTAGAGAACTTACAGTTTTAGTCAACCAAGGCTTCGATAGCTTAAGCTTCAGGCCTTTTTTTAAAAAAATTAACTCTGCTCATTTTGGCAATTCATTCAATTCCTCTGAACAAATTTTTCCCTTTGCAAAATGAACCTAATACTATCTATTTAACATTTTCATTAGTAGGATTAAATTAGTTATAGCCTACCAATGTCAGGCTATAAATTTTGAGCACAGAGACTGTATCTTTATATTCTTGGCAACAAGCATAAGTCCCTAGCAAACAGCCCTCCTGAGTTTGGGATAGATGACTGGATGTGTATGTGGTCCTATAAGTGGGAACAACATTTTTTATATAAAATTAACCTGGATCTGGGGGCACATCTGTGGTATAGTACTTCCAGGATGTGCACCTAGCCATTAGTTTTATCCCAAGCCAAGAACAATTCACTTAGTAAAGTATTATACCTACTTTTCAATTGTTTAAAATCCAACACAAAACCAGAAAAAGTGCATGAAATATTGCTGAACATACACAGCTCTACTCTTGGGCTATGTGTTTCTGAAAGTTCAAGTAATAAAAATACATTTTGTAAACACTCAAAAGAGAAAAGGCTCCTTCTATTGATCTGTAGCTCAGTCCAATGCTTCTTAAAGGCCTTTTCAATAAATTGGTCCTGGACATAGCTACACTTGTCCTGCCAGCTCTCAGCATAATCAGGCTCTCTAGTATTACAAGCTGTAACTGCATTGTCAAAGTAAGCTAAGTTTGAGAAGCATTTGGAAGACCTTCTCAGCCAGTAACAACATGAAAAGAAATAATTCCATATGGCCAAATTCAGTTAGGATTTAAAGACATTCTATCTGAGAGTAGTGGTGCTACTGTTAGAGCTAGTCAGGGAAGTAATTATTCTTCATGTTTTAGGAAAGCATGTAACTCACTCCATGGATGTTTGAGAGTCCCTCATTCCACAAGGTGCAAGGCTCACACTGCAGTGAGTACTAACTTCACTGAAAGGAGTGACATTTAGTAGCAAGAAAAGAAAGAAAGAAAGAAAGAAAGAAGAAAGAAGAAGAAAGGAAGGAAGGAAGGAAGGAAGGAAGGAAGGAAGGAAGGAAGAAAGAAAGAAAATGCAAAATATACCCCAAGGCGGTTACATATACCATAGGTGAGACACAAACTGAAAATGACCGAGACTTCCAAGGAAAGAAAGGTCCTTCAGTTAGGAGCTGCACTATGGGCAGACTTGGGGCTGGTAGAAGGGTTGGGAGGTGACTGTAACAGGCAGAGAAGCAGTTGAAAAGTTAGGAGGAATTACAGCAAATAGTTCACACGTGCTAGTGAGGTGGGGAAAAGGGCTGGAGATGCATGGCTGGCCAAGTGTTAGATTGAGTAGTTTGTACTTCATTTGGTGTTGAGCTAATGAAAGCTTTTAAAATGAGGTATGGGTCACGATTTGACTATTGCTTTGGAGGATGTTTCTGCAAGAACACAAGGCAGATTGAAAGGAAAACGACTGAGCAGGAGACCAAGAGGAGAGTACACACAGCAAGAGTCTAGACTAGAGGTGATCAATACCCAACCAAGGGTGATGGTGATGCAGCTAGAGAGAGCTGGCAGATGGGAGAGCTACAGGATAGGGAGTATCTATTCCTGGGCTGAGCAATATAGCAGCCTCCAGCCATATGCAGCTATCTAAATATAAATCCAATTAAATTTAAGTCAGATTTAAAATACAGCCCCTCAGTCACATGGCCACATTTTAAATGTTTAATAGCCATGGTGGATTATGCAGATAAAGAAGAGTTGCTGGTCAGGAGTGAAGATCCAAGCCTGTAATCCCAGCACTTGGTATGAGGACTACCCTAAATATGGGCCTAGCCTGGACTACATAGGGAGTACCAAGCCAGCCAGAGCTACAAAACAATACAACACAACACCACCAAACAAACAAACAAACAAAAAGCCAATGATAAATAAAAATAACACTGCCATGAAGGCAGAAAAGTAATTTCCATCTTGGTAGAGTGTTCTATTGGACAGTGCAGGTTGCTTTGAGGGTGATTGGCATAATGGATAAGGACAAGGGATTAACGGTTTGATAGCTTGGTGACTGAGAAAGGAAGTGAGGAGCAAATGGAACAACAGGAGGACCTAACAGATACTTCACATCTATCCAACTCTAGGGACAATAAATGATCACGTGCTCATGGTGTGAGGAATGTAAAGTGTCCGGTGGATCTCCCAACGCTTTGTACAGGAGCCACAGTGGTATCTGACTGGATTATTCCTTCCTGTGCTCACTTTCTCCCAGGGTTGTGGGGCTTCTGATGGTTATGAGTGTGAGAGCCTTTCCTCAGGCCTACCAGATCATTGTCTTACACACAAGATGACAAGGGCAGGAGCTGGAAGACTGTGCTGTTTCTGAAGCTTTTCTGTGCCAGTGGGAACCCTCTTCACAGACACTTCACACTTCCTCTCTCGTGATTGCCTCACTTACATCTGCTTGATCCTAGGAAAGTCCCCACACCCTCATTTGTGTGTTTCCTCTGAGAAATATTCCTTTCCACAGGGGTCACTGCTGTTTACTGTTTGCCTCTTTTCTTTCACGAGTTTAGTTCCAGAGTCCATCAACCACTCCCGTACCTACCTCTCATCTCTCTCTCATCGACTTTCATCAGCAATGGAGGTCGCCTTGCTGAGTGATCCCCATTTAGATAGATACATAGATAGATAGATAGAGAGAGAGAGAGAGAGAGAGCTCACAGACCAGATCTTACCTCATCCATCCATCCATCCATCCATCCATCCATCCATCCATCCATCCGTCAGCAGCCAACACACACAGACAGCACTTAGTGCAAACTGGGAAAAATTACCCACAAGGAGTGGGTAGGTGTGTGTGTGTGTGTGTGTGTGTGTGTGTGTGTGTGTTGCATGGAGGATTGACACAAGGCATCACTCTTAAGGGAGAACAACTAGAAAAGTGCCCTTTCCCCAAAACTGGAACGGTCCTATTGGGTACTCAGCCTGGTGGGCAAAACAAGGACTAGACTTCAGCCCTCACTGGTCCCCTCTGTTTGGCAGCGACCTGTGCCCACCACCATTAGTCATCCTCACTAGCCGGCAGCCGCGCCTGTGTTCTGTGCCTTTGCCACAATGTAGTCTGTGACTGCTGTCCTTGCTCCTATTCACAGCCAGCTCCTTCAGCACTGTGCCAGGGCCCGCTGCTTCTTAGTTCCTATCTTCCTCTAGCTGTCTCCTCTTGTCTCCGTCCCGTAACTTCACTTTTCTAAAGATCATCCCAACACCTCGAGGAAGCATCCCCACCTTAAAACAGCCTCCTGAATCCCCACACTCTTCCCGCTACTGCCCATTTCTCAGCGCCTAGGCTCAGGAGCTCTTCAAGAGCTCTGTCTTCCTCACCTCTCCTTCTCACAACACACCCTAGTCAGACGTTTGCCCATGTGATAACTAACCCTGAGAGGGTTTTCATCAAGCCCTCAGCAACCTTCCTCAGGCCAAAAACTCAGCCAAGGGTTAAATTCTCAACTCTTGGCTAGGCATGTGGATCAGTGGCAGAGCTTGTGGAGCAAGTGTAAATCAGGGGCGTGGGGGTGAGGATTGTGGAGGCGGGGCTGAGGATGGAGACTGAGATTCAATTGCCTTCTTAGCTATTCAGCAGTAGGTGATGGGACTGACCACGCCCTCTGCCCTCTTTCCTAAAACAACCCCCTACCAATGTTCTTCCTTCCCTGGTGTTCCCTCTAACCCGACTGGCAGCTCCACTTCCGTAGTGTCTCTTGGTCCTCTCTTCCAGCTAGGCCCCTCCCTAAGTGAGCTTATGCAGACCTGAGGCTCTATGTCCTGATGGATCTCAAATTTGTTATCCAGATTCATACTCCCACTATCCATTCAATGCCTCCACTTGGGTGAAAACAGGCAAAATAGAAGCTTGGTTTTTTTAAAGATTTATTTTTGTCTTATGTATATGGGTATATGGGTCGTATGTATGTGCACCACAAGCATGAAGTGCCCACAGAGGCCAGAAGAGGGAGGGCATCAGATCCCCTGGAACTAGAGTTACAGCCTGCTGTTAGAGGCCATGTGGGTGCTGGGAACCCAGCTCAGGTCTTCTGCAAGAGGAACAAGAGCTCAGCACCCCTGAGCTTTCTCCAGACCCCTAAACTAGAACTCTTGGTTTCTCCCTTTGACTTGCTCTTACCCCATCTTCTCTTCCAGTGAATGACAGCAGCCCACAGGCCCTGAATCGAAGAGTCATCTATAATCTTTTTGTTCCTTCCACTGCCTTCTCAGGCCCTAATTAAAATGTATTTAATAAAACTGAAATAAACAAAATCTAAAATGAAGTAACACCTTGCCCTTGGCTGCCACTCTTGTCCAAACTGACATGAACAGTCACTTACTAACCCCCACCCCCCCCCCCGCCCCGTGGACATTTATGTTTCTTTTGTGTATTACACACACACACACACACACACACACACACACACACACACACACACACGCACAGCAAGACTTACTCTAGTCCCCAAAGGGCCCGAAACTCACTGTGTAGTCCAGGCTAACCTCAAACTTGTGGCAATCCTCCTGCTCCAGTCTTCAAAACACTGGGATTACAGGAGTGAGCCACCACACCCTGAATAATGCTAACCTCTAAAAACATGAACTAGATACAGTCATTTCTGGGCCCACCCTCTCCTCAGGGCTTCCTGTTGCCATTACAATAGTCCACAGGCTCCGCAGGGTCTGGCCACTGGTACATGTCCAGGACTCTCACTATTTTGCTCTTTTGCCATAGACTCTGTTCATCCACTCTTCACTTGCCTTTTGTCCTTCATGTGATATGACAGACACATCTCCACCTCTGGGTTTATGGCTGATTTTCTCTCAGCCTGGAAGGACTGTTCCTCTCATCCAGCCCCTGGGTTTTGCTAGACTTGCTTCTTCACATCATGAGCAAAGGTGTGCAAAGCTCTCCCTGGTGACCTGTGATTTTTGCTCCTTGTTCATTGTTCGCGTTCCTTCTCCTAGCTCAGGGGAATGAGAGCGCTAGAAAGTGATTTTTCATGTATATGCCTAGAACAGCATCAAACACCTATTTGGTGCTCAACTAGCAACTGGAAGTGATTGCATCCCCTCAAAATTCTCTCCTTTCTGAATGTTTTCGTCCTTTCTCGCTTAAATTTTGGCCTTAACCACCTCCGCTAGGACGAGGCCCCAATTCTCTTCTGCACACTGTTCCTCTGCAGTCCCCACCCTTTGAAGCGCGGCTCCTTTAAATAGATTCGGGAAACGCCGCCGGATAGGCGGGCCCAGGACTTGGGGGCGGGGCCTGCGTGCTGCGTGCGTGCGCGTTCCGGAGGCGCCGCCGCCGCCGCTCCCGAGGCCGCTGCTGCTGCCGCCGCCGCCGCGCAGAGCCCGAACCCGAGCCGCGGCCGAGAGGAGGAGGGAGGAGGAGGAGGTGGAGGAGGCGCCGGGCCGCGGGGTGAGTGCGGTGCGCGAATCGGGGGCGCAGGCTGGCCGTACCTCGGTGGCCTCCTCCTAGCCGCCGGCGAGTCCGGGGCGGCGGCCGGGGGGCCTGGCGGCCGGGAGGGGCCGCGGCTGGAGGCCGGAGCCAGCCACGCCCGCGGACCGAGGCGGTCAGGCCGGGCCTGAGGGAGCCGCCGGCCGCGAGGGGCGGGCCGCCCGAGGGGACGCGTGTCCGCGCCCGCTCCGAGCTGTCGTCCCCGGGGTCGGGGAAGTGCGGTGCCTTCCGTGCGGCCTTTGCCCCGGCCGCCGAGCGCTGACACCTCCGTGTCCCACTCCGCCGCCAGCCGGGTTCCCGCCCTCCCTGCCCTCTGTCTTCTGCGGCTTGCCATGTGTTCGCCTTTGCAGAGTTACTCTCCTCTCTGGTTTCTGCGGCTTCCCTTGAATTTTGTCAGGATAGAGGCCACGGTGTGATTCTTGTCGTCTTTCTATCGAGGGTGTGTGAGGGGTGTCGGGGTGGTGGGGTGGTGGCTTGTCTCCTCACTCAGAAAGTTAAGGACAGTGTCTTCTGCTGAATTGTGTAATTTGCTGTTGTAAGAACAACAAGGCAGGACGGTTGTGCCTAAAAAATAAATAAATAAAATCCCGAGATTTCCTCACGGGATGGAGAACCAGAGTTTAGGGGACTTTTGATCCCTTGGAAAAAGAGCTAGCGTTGAGCAACAGTGTATAGCCGTTGGGAAGGGAAAATCATTTTGTCGCTGCTTTGAAGGAAGTACTCTGTAAGAAATGGAATGAAAGGGCAGGGGGTTAATGGGCCAAGCGTTACAGGTACCAGCCACTGTTTTCTGCTGCTTGGGTGGCAGAAGATCCGTTCTGTTTTTATTAGAGTCAGAAGTGTCGATCCTCAAAATTAACCAGGCAGGGTAGTTTGCCTTCAGAAGCAGGCAGTTACAAGAGATGATGCTGGAAACAGGATTTGGAAACTTTCTTTGAGTTTCCTGTCAGAATGTGTGGGGGTGGGTATGGCTATGAGTAGTTTTTCTTTTCTTTTGATGTCGTTGATTTCTGCAACACTTTGATATAGTAAGTGCTAGATTAGGCCACCGACTCCTTTTTGTCTTTATGCTTTCCTGTAACACTTTGTTTCAAAACTAAATATATGTTGTTGACTGTTCTTTCTTAGTTTGGTGTTTTCTGTGACTCTTGTTTAGCTTCCTTGCCACTTGAAATTCTGTTGTGATTGTGTTCATTATCAAGGATTACATGTGTCCCAACATTTGTTGAATGAATTGAACGGTTCAGTGTCTTGATTTACATATCTATCTTTTTGAGAGGTACTTTTTAAAATTTCACTTCCATCATATAACCATTCTTAACCTTTTGAAGGCCACTGATATTTTTGAGAATATGGTGAAATATATGGACTCTTTCTTTTGCCCAGGAAAAACAAAATAGACGTTTATGCACAAAATTTTGCATTCAGTTTCTGGGCTCCTCTAAAGTCACCCATAGACACTTATTTAAAAGTGAACCGAAATCCCAGATATTATTCAGTTTCTTATTAGAACTTTTTAAAAGTGCACCTTTTATTTTTTGGCCTTTGGGTGTGATTGTGTCTTCACCTTAAATTCTGAGGATTTGGGAACAAGGTTAAAGAGTGATTGCTCTTAACAATTTTTGGGGGGACAGTTCCCAGTAACTATTACCTGCCCTCCCCAACCCAACAGATTGTATGTATAGTTCAGTTATGTAGCCGAGGAAGACCTTAGTAGGTGTGTGCTTCCATGCTTGGTTTATGTGGTGCTGGGGATCAGAGCCAGATTCATGCATAGTAGGTGATGGATCTATAAGCAGTTGTTTTGTTTGTAGTGCTGTGGACCTAACTCAGAGTCTCAAGCAAGTACTTTACCATGGAGCGGTATGCCCTGCCCTAACCAGTCATTTTAAAACCAATACTCCCTAGTATCTTTTGGGCCCTTAAAATCATAATTATGACTAGCCAGGCTTTTTCTTGGACAATCTACTTTTTAGTAATATGATGAGAATTTGAAAATTAAATAATTTCTTTTTCTCTCTTTCAAGCTTGTTCATATGCATGATTTTCATGTAGTTAATTATGAAAACACGCAATATTGATTCAGTAAGCATGTATACTCTGTGGCTAAAACAAAGTTCTTACTGTCATCCCTTCAATGAGGGATAGACCATAACCAAGTAAATGTTGAGTGTCAGGTGACAGAGCTGTGTGGAAGAGTGAGGACTGGTGAGGGGCTAGAGAAGAACTGCCAGGGAAGACCTAAGACTGGAGCAGAGACCTGAAGGAAGTGAGGGGTGTGTGCTCCCCCGTGTTCAAAGAGATCACAGGAAGAGAGAGTTCTTCTAGTGCAAAGACCCTAGAGTGTACAAGGCCTTTTTGAGAACAGCTAGGCGGCCAGTGTGGTCTAAGAATGGTAAACAGGGAGAGAAAGGGCTTGAGATTAGAGAAGCCATGAGGGCCCTTCTAAAACCTTGGATCCCATAGTCAGACCTTTGGATTTCACTTTGAGATGGGGAACCCATGGGATAGAAGAGATAACTGATCTGACCTAAGTTATACATATCATTCTCACTATTCCGTGGAAGTCAACTTGGGTTGGGGAAGACAAGAATAATGTGCTGGGGATTGAACCTAGGTCCTTACACTTGCTAGGTAAGTGCTCAATCACCTAGTTACATCCTGCCCTTATGTCTTCATTTTTAACTTTTTGACCATTTTAAAATAGTTTATCTTCTTTCTGTTGGGCATGTAGGTACCTTCCCCTCCCCATTAAGATAACAATGAAATTTCATAGTAGCTTAGACAACTTTTTTTTTTTCCCTTTTGGAATATTTCCTAGTGATTTATTTCTGAAAGAACCACAATATATGAATAGACTTACCGAGTATATGTCTACATTGCCTTCAAAGAGTTGGTTTCAACAGCCATGGTTGTTGAGCATAAGTTTCATGACAATTTCATTTTCATTGGGTGTTTAACACAAACAATTGTTTTGGTCACCAAATGAGATCTTTTAGACAGAGTGCTAATTGTTGGGAATATAGGTAAATTTGAGGGCCTTTGATCTCAGGGAACTTTTACATTCAGCTGTGTTTTATAATCCAATAGAGAAATTACGCTGATTCTTGCTATTTTCTGTTACTGTGGAAGGTTGATAGTCTCATATAAAATAAGAAACTAGTTGTTCATTCTGGCAGTTACTTTTTCTTATAAGGAGTTTTTCTTGTCCTCTGTAATTTGTTTATGTTTTGTATGATATTTTAGAATCTTATATGTTTGATAATAAATTATGCTAGTAATCCTTTGTTAAGAACAGTTGAATTTTTAAATTGTTGTAGTGCATTGTTATTCAGAAAATAGACTGTTGTTTTATTATGTAGAGTCAGCTTTGAATCTTTGACATTTAATTTAGTTTTAAGAGGAGGATGATACCATTCTGTTTTCATAGAAAATTGTACCGCAAGACTTTGTTTAGCATTTCTGGCTGTGGAATCTAGATGGTTAGACTTGTTTGAGCCAAAGCTGTGGCATCTGTAAAGGGAGAACAGCTGAGTTCCCAGAAAGCACCTAGTGTGGCAGGTGCTGGAGAGCTGGGAGTGTGCACCAAAGCTCAGCTTTCAAGGCTCCTGCCTCTGAACAGCTCTTCTTTCAGATGGTCAATAGCAATAACTTGTACAAAGCATTTGTATTTTATTATTGTGGTACATTTAAAATTGTGAACATAAACTTACTTCCTCCCAAGGTTCCTTTTCAAATTAAGCTAATCATTTAGGAAAAGTTATAGCATATTTCAGGTATTTTATGCTCATTTCAATGTCATAGAATTATTGCATTACTTAATGTAGTTTTTTATCTTGTAGAAAATGCTAGCATTAAATAGAAATATGTAAGCTTTCATATGTTAATGAGAGGAAGCTGAAGCATCCTTTGTGTGTCTGTGTATATAAAATTTGGTTATCACAAGTAATAATTTTTATGTGCTTTTTAATATTTCATACACTTAAGATAATTTACATTTTGAGTTTTTTTGTAGTATGGGTTTTGCAGTGAGTGATCATGGCCTCCCTCCCCGAGCATATAGTTTTGAGATGACTGGTTAATTTGTGTTAAAGTTAAATGATCCTGATGATTATTGAGTTATTCTGATGTTCTGATCAGCAAAGCAGTTCAGCAAAGAACTGTGCCATGCTCTCATTTCTGCTTGAAAATAGGCCTTTCAGAGTGAGGGATACAACGTGCTGTCACACATGCACCAATATAAAAAGGGAAGTTGTGTGATTATTTAAGGTAAAACTGAAACAAGAAATGGGGTACTTTTGTAAAAGGAATAAAAATAGTCCTTTTAGTATTATTTTCACAAGTCCATGATGTACATCTGGGAGATTAGCTTGTTTTATGAAATAAACTTTAATTATTTTACAAATGAATGACTTTTTTAAAAGAGTCCTTAACTTATTTAGGGCATATAAATTTAGTATAGATAAATCTGAATTTCTTGATAGGGAGTGATTCAAAGTGTGGGGTGGCAAAGTTAGTGAAACTTAAAGCATTTATAAATCATATGTTTGGTTTCAGGGCATAATAAAATTTAGAATTATTTCCTGAGAATATTAAAGTACAAATAACGAGTAAAAGATGCTTTTGAATTAATTAGCACTTGAAAGGGCCTCACTTTGAACTCACAAGTATGTATCAAACATGCTACTTATCAAAGTCTTTAAAATCTTTTTATGTATGTGTGTATGTTGCCTCAGTGTATGTTTGTGAACCACGTGTGTGCCTGGTTCCCAAGGAGGCCAGAAGAGGATATCTGTTCCCCAGGATTGGAGTTGTAGCTGGTTGTGAGCCATGATGTAGGTGTTAGGAATTGAACCTGAGTTCTCTGGAAGAGCAGTGTTGTTAACCACTGAGCCATTCTCCAGTCCCTTACTCATGGTTTTTTGCATTACTGTTTTATACCAACTTACTGTGCATGTGCGAAAAATGATTTTGCTCAGGATAAGATTGTGCTTTAGCTTTCAAAGGCAAAACTATAGAGGTACGGAGAACTAGGTGCTACTGTTGGACAAAAACCATGTGCTGCCAGATGTGTAGTCAGTCTAAAGAGCACATTCATTCACTATATTTTCAGAATATTTTAAAATTCATTTATAAATAAAATTCATTCTGTTCAAGACAGGTTGGTGATATTGTGCAACATTAAGATAGCAGGTTCTACATTAGATCTTGTAGTAGTTGATATTTTTACTAATTTTACAATTTCATGTAGTTTATAATCGAGGCCAAATCTGCTGGACGTGTTTGAAACTATCCTTCTAGTTTCACAGACAGACCCCTTCAGCCACTGAACCAATGTTTTAAAAATTTATATTATTTTATGTGTATGAGTATTTTGCCTGCATGTATGTCTGTAGAGTGTCAGGTGGAGTAAGCTAGAAGAGGGTGTCAGAGTTCCCTGGAAGTGGAGTTATGGATGGTTATTAGCCAGACATAGGTACTAGGAGCTGAACCCTGGTTCTCTGGAAGTACAGTCAGTGTTCTTAACCTCTGAGCCATCTCTCCAGCCTCTAAAATGTTTTTATTAGCTATATTTATGTTCTCTGTGTATGTTATACACATGCCATGATGCATGTGTGGAGGCCAGAGGACAATTGTAGGAGTTGGTTCTCTCCTTCCATCATGTGGTTCTCAGGGATCAAACTCCTCAAGCATCTTTATCTGCTTCTCCATCTCATTAGCCGAGATGTTTGAAAGAATCAAAATTAAACTCTTTGTTGGATACATGTAAATGTGTAGCCTTTTTTTAAACTAGGAGTTTATAGTCTAGTAATCTATGTATTTTCATAGTGGATTAAAAATATAATTATATTTTTTAGGTAAAATTCTTCTTACTAGTTAGCTATTTCTGTGTATTTGTTTTCCAATAGCTTTTTAGTACTTGTCTGCCTATTAAATGGTAGGCCTGTGCAGCTTCATAAATACTATTCCTTAATTGTCAAAAATATAGTAATATAAAAATACAGACTGATGTAGCTCAGTCCTCAACACACACACACACACACACACACACACACACACACACACACACAAACACACCACATTGTACTGGAGTTGTTTCCTTTTAAGCTAGCAGTATTAATTCTATGTTTAATGTCAAGGCTTGGGGTTTTCTTTTTTTGTAGGACAGATTTTTATTATTTTTTCCCTACATTGATTAAATTCATCCTGTGCCACAAAAATGTCTACTTAGGATAGATGTGTGGATAGACAAAGTGCATCAGTTTACGTTCTTAGTGAACACTGGGAGCTTGGCAGTTTTACTTTCAAGTTTCTCCCTTCTTAGACCTAACTGACATGCTTATAAGAAACAATATTACATTTAATTTGCAAAATGAGAATAGTTACTCTGGTTTTTCTGTTTTGCAGGTTGTGAATTAGAATTAATTTGACATGTACTTTCAATAGTTATGCATAGAAAATCTGCTTAACTGTGGTGCTTTCTTTTGGGATTTTGGCTGTCCATTAAATGGTAGGCCTTGTGCAGCTTCACAAATACTACTGAGTTTGGATAACATCCTTTACACAATCTAAAAGTAAACATGAGCATAATAGAACCTGGCAACAAAACAAGGCTAATGTTTCTTTGTCCTGAGAAATGTAGTTCCTAATCCAGCTAATCTGCCCTTTTTACCTTCAGGATTGTTTTCAGTGGATATGACATTCCCTCCCCGTGTGTGTGTGTGTGTGTGTGTGTGTGTGTGTGTGTGTGTGTGTGTGTGTAAAATATTGAAAAAGAGCATAAACATAAAGAAGAAATCTAACATTATTGATGATCCTGTTACACAGAGAAGACTACCAGTAATGTTTCAGTGTGTATTTTTTCAGTTCTTTCTTTTCATATACAGACTTTTATAAAACTTAAAATTGTGCCTTATACTATTTAAGTATTACTTTTCCAGTTTATATGGGATGTTGGTCCCTTGGCTTAGAGCTGTAAGGTTGATCTTTATCATCCTATTATTTTAAATAATAGGGAGACATTTTTGTACATTTATCTTTAATTGCATTTGGTTTTGTCTGTTTCTTTCTCCCTTTGCTTTAGGTTAGATTCTCGGAAATGAGGTCTCAGGCTCAGAGGATAGTTGCCCTGTATGAGTGTCTTGCTACACCTTCAGTGGCATTGAACAGTTAGTTTTTACAGTTCTTACCAGTGGTCTAGATCCCTGTTAGAGTCTTCGTGGTTATCTTACAGACTTCATATTATTAAGAATGTGGGACACCATCATTGTGTATGCATAGAAATTTGTAGTTCTTTTGAAAAAGTTAGTTGCAATGGGTTTCTTTAAAAATATTTTAGGTGAAAGTGATTCATGACAAAGGAGACATTGAAGTTGCAATTTGAACATTGTGGGTTTTACTAATTTATTAGTTTTTTTTCAGATTTTTATCCTCTAAAATGACCAATATGAGAAAGTTTATTTTGTTTCAAAAGGTGTATGTTTTGGGGAGGTACTCACATTGTTCTGACTTAAACAGTGATTACAGGTGGCTCTGGAGTTAGGTAAGCCTGTCCACAACTTTGCTTCACTACTTACTAAGTGCATGGTTTGAGGCAACTTACTAACTTGATGACTTGGTATTTCTAAACATTGGTTTCTTATTTTTAAAGGATAATAATAGTACTACCTACATCATAGGTTTGTTGAAAAGGTTAGAAATAATGTGTAAGACTACTTGGCTTATGATAGACATTTAATAAAAAAAAAAAAAACCCAGCTATTCTGTCCTTTTTTTTTTTCTTTGCCAGTTTCAGAAGATGAGGTATCTCACTTTTGTGATCCTGTTTACATGAACTAATATAGGTGCAAATGAACTGAAGTGCACAATGACTTGAGAAGAGAGAGTGTTAGAAATGCCATGTGACAAGTTAGAAAGTTCAGAAGATGAAGGACAGGATATTAACCTGACAGAGATATAGACTTTAGTATGATAGTTGGTAAATGTGGAAGAAATATGGCTTGTTTGTGGCTAGGTTTTGTTTGTTAGTTTGTTTTTGTTTTTCCCCAATCATTAAGTGCTGGGTTGAAAAGGGAAGACCTGATTCTGGATATAAGAACTTTTAATATGAAGACTATTACTTGACAAAAGCATTTATTGAGAGGAAAATATATGGGGCCTGGAGAGATGTTTAGTTTGTAAGAGCACTGGCTACTTTTGTAGAAGATCCAGGTTTGGTCCCCAGCACCCACATGACAACTCACATTACCTGTAACTCTAGTTCCAAGAGACCCAGCACTGTATTCTGGCCTCTGTGGGTACTGCATGCATGTGGTACACTTACATATATGTGGACAAAACACACATACACATGGGAGGCAGAGCAGGCAAATCGCTATGAGATCAAGACTAGTTCAATCTATGTAGCTAGTTTGAGGCCAGCCAGGGCTTCATAGTGAGACTCCAGTTTTTAGTCCAGAGTGAACTGAGACAGGAAAAAGATGGGGAGCAGGGAAGTTGGTTTAATTTAATAACAGGTAAGGCAAGCTCTAAGTGTTTAGTGGAAAACAAGAGGGGAAATTGGGGGAGTTGCTAGAGTCACTTTTGTGAACTTCCGTATGTCAGGTTTGAAGAAGGGATTGATTCGAAAGAACTAGTATTGAACTTAGGATCTAGGCTAGACCCAGTCAGGTACCTTTAGGAGGAAACAGTTTAGTCTTGGTTGTTACTACCTTCTTTAAAAAGGTTAAAAGATTGCCACAGGCAAATAGTAACATTTTTGTTTTTCTAAAACATGTACAGTTTGCTACAGAGTTTTTATTTGTTTAGGGTTGTAAATTTTTAGTTTAATTAGTTAATAGGGAATTCTCAGGTTTATACTTTGTATTCTGGAGATATTGTAAAACTGTTTAGTGTAAGGTGAAATTCTTTCCCACAAGGTTAAAAAATATTTTTATTACCATTTTATTTTATATGTATGGGTGTTTTGTCTGTATGTATGTCTGTACAGCACATGTATGCCTGGTGCCCACTGAAGTCAGAAGAGGGCACTATATCTTTTGGAACTGGAGTTATAGATAGCTGTAAGCTGCCATGTGGGTGCTGGAAATTGAACTCACATCCCCCAGAAGAGCAACCTGTTTTCTTAACTGCTGAGCCATCTCTCAATCACCCCTCTCCCCCCATTTTTTTTTAATTCCTTGTAAATGATACCAGACTTGACAGCATCAATTAAACGAGCAGTGGTGATCTTAACAACTTAGAATTTGAAGGCAGTCAGATAAAGACAAAGAATTTGTAGCAAAGGGAAGTTGAGTGAATGGCCTTTAGAAAAAGTATTACTTCAAGTATTCTCATCTTTCTTCTTCCTTTAATTTCCTTTCCTTTCCTTTCCTTTTTTTTTTTTTTAAATGAGCCTTCACATGTCAGTTTTAGTCATTCTAGTGCCTGACTCTAGTATTTTTCACTTGGCTGAAAGTAAGTATATAGGTTGATCCGAACTTGATGATGTAGTCCATTGTTAATTTTTGTTCAATTCTCTTCCTTTACAAGTATCTTTAAAAATACTTTAAATTTAAGAGCAAGTATAGTAGTAGTGGTAGAGATTGTGTTTGTTGCTTTATCCAAATACTTCTCATATGTGAATCTGCAGAATTTCAGATCTACTAACCTAGATGGTCTTTCATTTATTTTTTAAGACCTCAGGTATTTAGAATACCGATGTATTGTCACAAAATTCAAGATTCTAGTTGAGTCTATTTTGAATAGGGTTGGGGTTATTTTGCCTGTTTCAGCAGAAGTCAGAACTATGATAATTCTCGTAGGACTGACTGATCACTTTCCTTTCCACCCTCCAACTATAGTTAAGAGAGCAAGATCTTTCTAGCTTGGGCCATCCTGGCACTGTCCCCTCTATGGCCTGATTCCTGTGTCTTCCATTCTTAGGAACCTGCTTGTATTTGACAGGAAAAAAAATTACTAAATCAAGTAGCTACCAATTCACTGTATACTATTAAAATTACTCAATTAAAACTTTGTTTTGTTTTAGTTTTAAGGGGTAGGGTCTCACTATGTTGCCTAAGCTGGTCTCAAATTCCTGGACTCATGTGAATCTGCTACCCCACACCCAGTCTCAGTAGTTGGTGTCACTGTCAGTGTTTAGCTTATTTGAAAAATTTTTACATGCAGTGCCATGGAGTATGCAAATAAGACTCTAACCTTAATATGCCAAAATTCCAAAGCAAGTGAATAGGGAACAAATCACACAGGACTGTGGGAAATGGTTTGGATTTTGTGGTAAATGCATAGGGAAGACACTACTTACCACCTTCCTGTATGGATAAATATATATAGCACTTGGATTTGAAGGCAATGTTACTAAAAATACTAGCTGAAAACAAATTTGTAGGTTAAATAGTAGTTTCTTTTCTTTTAATCACTTCCCGTGTGTGAGTGTGTGTGTGTGTGTGTGTGTGTGTGTGTGTGTGTGTGTGTGTATGTTTACATATGTGTGAGCACTGGCACACAAAGCCATGGTTCATATGTGGAGGTGGAGACCTTTGGTGTTGGTCCTCACGTTCCACCTTGTTTTGAGATAGAGTTATCTTGTTTGCCGTTGTGTATGTCAAGCTAGTCGGCCTGTTTTTGGTTTTTGTTTTTTTTTTTTTTTTTTTTTTTTAGTATTCTCCTGTCTCCTTCCATAGGTGTGCTGGGATTATAGAGACACCTTGCCCAGTCTAGATTTATGTGGATTTTTGAGATTTAACTTAGGTCCTCTTACCTGCTCAACTGAGCCATTTCCCCAGTCCTGTAGAATACATCACTTTTTTGAATACATCATCACTGTTTTCCCCATGGGTCTACAGAGATCAGAATAAATTACTTTTACTGCAAACGCCTCATAAAATTGTATGGTTTTGGTATGGTGTGCACACCTTTAGTCTTAGTATTTGGGAGGCATATTCAGGAGGACCTCTTGAGTTCAAGATTATTCGAGTTTACATAGTGAGTAGGAGACATTGTATTTCCAAAAATAAAAGTGGCCCCTCCTCAGATGTGTGTGTGTGTGTGTGTGTGTGTTAAGAGATATATGTATGTATGTAGGCAAGCTATTGCATATCTTTCCTTTATTTTTTAAAATATTTTATTTTTATGTGCCATGGTGTTTTTGCCATGAGTGTCAGGTCCTCTGAAACTGGAGTTACAGATAGGTGTGAACTGTCATATGGGTGCTGGGAATTGAACCTGGGTCCTCTGGAACAGCATTCAGTGCTTTTAACCCCTGAACCATCTCTCCAACTCCGCATATCTTTCCTTTAGCCAGTAATATGTAGACATGAGTCTTTGGGCCTGGTTTCTCCCACTCATTAACTCATAGTTAAGTGGCAGAGTACTTGCTTGCCTAGCGTGTAAGAGTATAGTGGGTTTGATTCCTCAGTCTGGGAAAACAATGTTGTTTATGTGGCGGAGAACTTAGTATTGAGTTACATTAAACTGAAGTCTGAAAATTGAGAATTCTGATTAGTCTTTACTTAGTCTCACTAGTAAAATATCAATGTGCTTGGTACAAAAAGCTCTTTAAAGACATGGAATCCATGTAGAATAAAAGATTTTTTTATAGAAAGGCTAGAAACCACTGATAAATTTTGTAATCTCCTTGAGGACTTAGAGAAGGGAACTAATATTTCTTTGATGGTAGACCTCCTAACATTCCACTTAGATTGGATAAGACTCTGAAGTGGGTACTGGTTGTTTTAGTTAGCTTGATAGTATTGTGATAAAGTCAAGGAGGGAAGGAAAGGGTTTATTTTAGCTTACAACTCTCAGCTCACACTCCATCACTGAAGGGTGTCAGGGCAGGAACCTGGAGGCAGGAACTGAAACAGAGGCCAAAGAGGAGCACAGGGCTTCTCCTCCTGGCTTGCGTAGTCTTGTTTTCTTATACAACTAAGGACCACCTGCCCAGGGGTACATCAGCCTACTTACATGAATCATTAATCAAGAAAATGCAGTATAGACTTACCTACAGGCAATCTGGATGGAGGCGTTTTCTCAGCTGATGCTCCTCTTCCTAGATAACTTTAGCTTGTGTCGAGTTGACAACAACAAACCACCCTCAGCAAGGGCAGTTTACCCCTTGTTGAACCAACACAGATGGATACCACTATTAAACCATAAACTTTCCTTTCTTGTTTTCTAAGAGCTCATCTTAATATCACTATCAATATAAAACATTCCAATTTTTGAAGGTCCCAGTCTTTAAGAATTCACATTAAAAGTTGTCTTTAAAATATCCAATATTTTAAAGTTCCAAGCCTCTCTAAAATATCTAGAGCATCTCTAAAATATTCAAAGCTTCTTTAAAGTATCCACTTTCTCTAGATTCCTAAGTCTCTGTCAGATTTCTGTGCCTCCAAAATTCTAAAGTCTTGTTAATTGTGGACTCTTGTAAAATCAAAAAGTTGCGTACTTCCTACTTCATAGAGGAAGAACCATGGTACTGTCACAGTCAAATCAAAGCAGAACCAAACTTCAACAGTGTAAAAATTCAGTACCTGACATCTGGGATGCATTCATGATCCTCTGGGTTTGAAAGGGCCTGGACCACTTCTCTGGCTCTATCCTCTGCAGCACATACATCTTAGGATTAAGGCCAGGTTCACACCAGGCTGCTGCTGTCTTTGGTGGTGGCCCCATGATTACTGGGATCTCCCAAATGCTGGGATCTTCCCTGCAACTGGGCTGCACTTCATCAATAGCCTCTCCTGGGATCTCTTCAGGACTCTAAGCCTGCTATATGGTACCAAGCCTCAACTTTTCTCTGTGGGGATCTCTTCATTCTGAGGCTTCTACTGCAACTGAAGCTTCACCTTCATCCTATGGCCTCTCACAGTGCCAAGCCTTAGCTCCTTTTCATGACCCCTTGATGCTTTCAAAACCAGTACCACCTGGGAAACTCTTTCACATTACCAATTTTGGTGGCCATCAGAAAGTATATAGCCTTGCTCCACTTTGGACTATAGCTTCTGTAATTCCAGTTCTAGGAGTTCTGAAACCCTCTTTTGGCCTCTGCAGGCATCAGCACACGTGGTGCACATGCAGCAGATGCATACACACATAAAATAAAATGTGTGTGTGTGTGTGTGTGTGTGTGTGTGTGTGTGTGTGTGTGTTCACATTTACATATATACCAGGCTTGCTGGTCCTCATGGTTCTGAGTTTTCTATTGTCTCTACCTCTTATATTGCTATAGGAATGTTGACATTACAGATATGCTACTACATCTGGTTTTGTTTGTGATCTGGGGATCTAAACTTAGGTCCTCACTGTTATCCACTGAGCTGTCTCCCAGGTACCTCTCTTTATAAGCCTACATTATTATCATAATCACTTAAAAACTTGCTATTTTGAAATGAGGTAATGGAATAACAATAGTCAAACTATTGTGCAGCCAACTTTAGTTTTCAGCTCACATCTGACTGTTGCAGTGGTGTGGTGATATATTGTGTGCCCTAATAAAGCTTGCCTGAGAATCAGAGGACAGAGCCAGCCACTAGATTAGACATAGAGGTCAGGCAGTGGTGGCATACACCTTAAATCCTAGTACTTGGGCGGCAGAGAACATCTGGATCTCTGTGAGTTCAAGGCCACCCTAGTCTACATGAGATTGACTCATTCTAGGAGAGAAGACAGAGCCAAGCAGTGGTGGACACACACCCTTAATCCCAGCACTTGAGATCTCATGCCTTTGCTTGGGAAGCACACATGCCTTTAATCTAATATGGCAGGGTGGAGAAAGGTATATAAGCCATGAGGATACAGGAACTAAAGGCTCTTTTTGGCTGAGGCCTTTCGGGTGAGGCTTTCAGTCTGAGGAGTCGTGGAAACATGATTGTCTGAAGAGTTGGCAAGATGAGGTTGGCTGGCTGTGGCTTGCTCTGCTTTTCTGATCTTTCAGCTTTTACCCCAATATCTGGCTCAGGGTTTTTTATTATAAGACCATTTAAGATTTGAACAACACAGTGTTTTATGTGTAGGGTGGGATCATATGCTTGTTTCTTCTCTCAGTGTATCACACCACATAGTTTGTTGATCAGAATCATAAATTGATTATTCTAAGACATATGATGGCAGTAGCGTTATTTAAATATGTGCATAATGATTTTTTTTTTTTCTTAAAATCATGTCTGTACCCAGGCAGAATAGTATGAGGTCTCTAAACATTCTAGCATTTCTAATCCTTCAGATTTACTTCAGTAAGTTTAAGTTTTGTGGTGATATTTTATTCCCCAAAATATTGTACACCCTAATAAATAGAACAGCCACTAGATATAGAGGCCAGAAAATGGTGGCACACACGCCTTTAATCCTAGCATTCCAGAGGCAGAGATCCACCTGGATTTCTGTGAGTTCAAGGCCACACTGGAAACAGCCAGGCATGGTAACAAGAGCCTTTAATCCCAGGAAGTGATGGCAAGAAGCAGAAAGGTATAAAAGGCATGAAAACCAGGAACTAGCTGGTTAAGCTTTTAGGCTTTTGAGCAGCACAGTTCAGCTGAGATTCATTCTGGATGAGGACTGAGAAGCTTCCAGTCTAAGGAAACAGGATCAGCTGCGGAATTGGTGAGGTGAGGAAGCTGTGGCTTGTTCTGCTTCTCTGATCTTCCAGCATTCACCCCAATACCCAGCTCCAGGTTTGTTTTTATTAATAAGACCTGTTTAAGATGTGTGTTACAAAGTTTACCATAATTTTCAATCTTACAGGAATGGATACCCATCTAGAAATTAAAATAACTTGTTAGAGGAAAGTTGGAAAAGTGAAGGGGCCTTCAGAGAGGAGATGGTGTGTCTACCACTGTTTGTAGCAGTGCTCATGAGGTGTACAGTCTGTCTTGTCGGTTGTCGGCTTGAGTTGAAAGTGCAGTAAACTAGATAGAATGAGAAAGTGTGCTTTTGTGAAGAAGGAAAATACTTTAAAATGGTTTTTTTTTTTTGATTGTTGAGACTAACATAATTTGACATGCTTTTAAAAGATAACTTTATATAATTGATATTGTCAGAATGTTTTTCTGCCAAACTAATGTTTAATGAATGTTAATGAAGTAATTTGTGAGTTTATTTCTAATCTGCTTTTCAGATCCTAGTATTTGCAATCATATACTCACCTTCTTAGTCATGTGTAGTGGTGCATGCCTTTATTCCCAGCACTTAGGAGGCAGAGGCAGATGTCTCTGTAAGTTGGAGGTAGTTAGTGCCAGGTACACAGTACACAGTTGTCTCAAAAAGGAAAATCACCTTTTGATTTTTTTTTTTGTTTGTAATTCTTAAAAAAAACAAAACAAAACAAAAACAACTTAGTTACTTTTAGGCTGTTGGAATCTAATTTTTTTGTTTTATTCCTATGATTTAATAATGGTACATAGCTTTCTGGTATGAAGTTTTCATTCTTAAGAAAAGTGTTTCATGTGTAAATAAAAGTATTATTTTCTATGTAGATATGTATCCAAATTTTTATTGATACAACTTTCATAAATGTAATTAATGTAAGAATGTCATTAATTGGCTGGTTGGCAGTGATACACGCCTTTAATCCCAGCACTCAGGAGGCAGAGCCAGGCGGATCTCTGTGAGTTCAAGGCTAGCCTTGTCTACATACAAAGTGAGATCCAGGACAGGCACCAAAAACTACACAGGGAAACCCTGTCTTAAAAAATAAAAAATGAAGAATATCATTAATTTATGGAAAATCATTCCATAAATGTGGGAAGATGAATCTTAAAGTAATTAGGTCTGCTTTTATCTGTAAGTTAGATGTGTAGTGTTTCTTTTGCATTCCCATGATAGGATGTCTGGGACTTTAGAAGCTCAGTATTGTTGGTCAATGCTGAGGAACAAACCCTCTTGCACTTTCTATTACCAGGCAGATGCTGTGCCACAGCGCTAAATACTTATCTCAGAATATCCTCTTTTTAAAGTCCTGTGCCTTAGAAATACCGAATTCCAACAGTCAGGACAACTTAAGTAGTAAAACATGCCTTGAGTTTTAAGTCAGTGCTTAGTAACCTCTGACTACATTTAGTCGAATGTTACAATTTTCACAAGGAGTGTGACAGTGTTATAATTCAGTAGCCAACTCCAGCCTGCATTTGGAGCAGTGGATAAGTACAGTTCTAGAGGATGCCGTTGTCCTATTGTGACCATTGTGCTTTAAACTTGGACTGCTGTCATCAATAGAACAAGCTTGAGCTGTGTCACCACTCAGTGCCATCTGCTTACATGTGTATATAAGAAATAGTAGGCCTTAGAGAATGGCTACAAAGAATCATTGCTTTGTTGTTCTTAGCTGGCTTTATTTAGGTTCATGTATGCTGGGCTGAGTTTGTGTTTTATAGTGAATTATCACTCTTTAGAGTTTTAGCAGCCATAATACTTTCATGACTATTGCTTAGTATCCCCTGCATGCTAACATGCAGAAGATGGTCATGTAAATATTTTTGAAAGCCTAAGCAGTAAAAAAAATTAGTTATTTAAAAAAAATCAAATACCTGTAAAAGAGCTATCTTTATATGAAGAACCATCATCCCTTCCCTTACATCCTATGGTTAATTTTCACAGTATATTAAATTAGGTTTTTAGTCACATAAGCCACTGTGTTTTGTAGACAGCTAACCATAAAAAGTCTCTGTTGTTAAAGGAAGGAAGCAGATGACCAGTGCTGTTAGGGTTTTCACTGCCATATTTTGCAAAATATGTACTAGTGTAGGGTACAGCATACAAAGAAATAACAAGAGGCCCTAAATTGTTATTTCTAAATCATGGAATTATGGACAGCATTTTATTTTGATACAAGGTCTCATTATGTAGCCCACAGTGGCCCGGGACTGGAAGTCCTTCTACCTTATCCTCCAGATTGTTCACATTCCAGGCATGCATGCCACCATTCCTGGCTCATTACATTCTTTTAGCCTTTTATTCTAGGCGCTTTATATATACATTGTTCATATATTGTATATTTGGAAAATAAAGGCTCTAATATGAATTTACTGTAGAGTATGAAATTAATAAATCTTTAAAGATGAAGATTCTCAGATAACATGATTTAAATATTGTACATAATTTAATAGATACAATATTTGAAGTAGAATTATGAGAATTTTTATATGATTAGAATTTGTGGTAAAACTAAAACAGGAACAAAATTGACTTGCTACTTTCTGAATGTGAGTGATTAGAGAACTGGAAAAGGTCTGAAGTGCTTCTGATAGCATGCCTTGGAAACTTTTATATTGTGGTTGCCCCAGTTACATTGATTTTCACCACTTTATAGGTATGGTTAATTACAGAACTTAACTTCATTCATATAAGTGGTATGCTAAGTCTCACTCTGAATCATTTGATAATGTATCTGACCAACAGAATATTTGTCAAAAAATTTGCATGTAGTACTTGGTAGGTGTTTTTTTGTTGTTTTTAAACCATACTTTTCAGTTTTCTCATCTGCAAAATGCTAAAAGAATGGTATCTATACTTTAGGCATGTTTGAAAGTTAAATAAGAATGCCTGGCAAAAGAAAGCACTTGAACTGTATTATTGCTGCTGTATTACCAAAAGGTTGACATTCATGTCTCTCAGGCCCTGGAGTAGATCTGTAGAGACTGGAATTGTCTGTGGACACATGCATGGAGGTCAGAGGTCAACAACAGGTGCCTCCTTCACTGAACCTAGAGTTCACAGGTTCACAGATTTAGCCAGCCTGTCAAGCCAGTAAGTTTCAGGGATCTACTCTTCTCTCCTACTTCCACAATGCTGTGCTGGGATTACAGATGCTAACTGCTGTATTCATCCAACTTTCGCATGAGTACTGGGGACCTGAGCTTTGTTCCTCATGCTTGCAAGGCGAGCACTTTACCAACTTAGCTATCCCCAGGCATTCCCCATTAGTTAGCAGTTACATTTAGGCAGTTTCTAAATTAATGTATAAACTATATCTTTGGCATTCATATCTTAACATTTTAGAACTAAAATATTGAACATGGAAAATCTGTAACACAGTATAGGCAGTGCTGGATTTGTGTGTTTGAGTTCTCATACACTGCATGAGATCTGGGGTAGAGCCAGGAAAGCCAGCTGTGCTTTACTCTTCTGCTGCTCCTCAGATGGTGTGATGGGACACTTTCCCAGTCTCTTCCTCTCCATGGTTGTAGTTTTAAGATTGAGTGGGGGTGGGGTGCAGATTGAGTTTCATTGTGTTGCTTTGACCTGTCTATAACTTAGAATTTTCTACCTCAGCCTCCTGGGTAGTTGTGATTATAGAAATAAGCCACCATATCTGAATAGTGCTGTACTTTTCCAAGCAGGTTGTATTTTATTTTTGAAGCTGTAGAAATAAAAGTGGACGTTTTACAGTCAATAATAAAACTTAATGATGTCAACTTATCATTGTATGTTCATTTTACCTTTTAAATTCGCTAGCTGTACAGAGATATGTAGTTCAAACTCCAGTTTTGCCAAATTTATTTTGAGAAATAAAGTGTTGCTGGAGCTGTGTCTCAGTGTAGAGTACTTATGGATCATGCACTAAGTCCCAGGTTCAATCATCCCTAGATCATTAAGGAAAGAGGACAAAAGAATGTACCAGTGAAGTGAAGACATAGTGAACATTTGCTTCTTTTGTGTGTGTCTATGCTTTCTATAGAAAAGTAGGGTTTATTTTTTGCCTTAAAGAGCTAAATTTTCTGCCATGGAGAATGAATTCAGTGAGCTAAAAGAAAACAAAGGAAAAAACCCTTTAAGTTCACCTTCTAGCCTGTTAATATTTTGGTGTACAGCTTTTTCAAAGATACATGATGTAGTTTTTTCTTTAACAGAAGCCAAGTCAGATATGTAATATTTCATGTTCCCCTTTTCATGACAAATAAATATTAACTTGGTTTTAGTGGACAAGTAACAAATGCATAATTGTTTTATAAATGATTCCCTATAGCTTATTTTCTTTTCTTAAAAAAGTTGCTCAGTGAATATTCTGGTTGCCCCCCCCCCACTCATCCTTAGTTACTCCCTCAGGATAGTTTCAAAAAATATGAATTATTTATTGTGTATATTTTAATATTTTTGGTAATATGACTTAGAAATTCAGAGTCCCTTTCTGCAAAGACAGTCACCATTAAAGTATATGTCCAGCAGTTAGTTAGTTTCTTTCTCTCTCTCTTTCGATTTTTTTGACACAGATTTTCTCTGTGTAGCTCTGGCTGTCCTGGAACTCACTCTGTAGATCACACTAGCCTTGAACTCACAGAAGTTCGCTTGCCTCTGCCTCCATAGTGCTGGGATTAAAAGCATGTGCCACTACCCAGCCCAGCCATTTTTTATGTGTGTTCTAACATAGTTTTATATAGCCATGTCCTTGAAACAGAAAAGTAGACTATAGCTTCACTGTAGGTAGGTGCTTGCTTGTTGAAAGTATACTGGTCATATTTTCACACCATGTGCTTAATTCTGCCTCACATTTTTTTTTTTTTTTTTTTTAGACCAGGCTGGCCTCGAACTCACAGAGATCTGCCTGGCTTTGCCTCCCATGTGCTGGGATTAAAGGCGTGCACCACCACTGCCTGGCTCTGCCTCATTCTTTAAAGCAGTATGTCCCTTCTTTTGTTGAAGGATCTTTTGTTTACTTGCTTCTGTCTCATAAAAAAGAGTTGCTGGATCATTTAAGAACTGAAAGTACTTTATATACCCATTCTTCTATCATTTTATTCTTTTTGTGTTGGTATCAGATTTTAATTGTAATAGTTTTGTAGTTTTTTTAAATAAGAAAATAGAAAATATTTTGTATATGTTCAGGTGTACCTGTATAATTTTCATATACAGCTTAATTTTGGCTGTAATTTTAAAAATTGTTTTTAAAGGCAAGTATATATATTTTAACCAGACTAGAATAATACATGTATTTGATAGCTTTTTAGTGCCTGGCCATAATTCAGAACTCTAAAGTATCACTGAGTTTGTTACCTTGTTTTCTTGGTTTTGTTGTTGTATTGGGTGTTTTGGTTTTTTGAGAAAAAACTTAAAGTTGGGTGGGGTTTGGTGGGACTTGGGAGGAAAAGAATATGGTAAAATATATTTAAAGTTAAAAATTATTTTAAATAATAATATAAAAAGGACATTCAAATAAAAAATTTACATACCAAAGTAGGGTGGGGCAAGAGGAATGAGAATTTGAGTTTGCCGTGTTTTTAAAGAATGAGATCTTTCAAATGTTGCTCTTAGTGTTCTAGTATGTTCACTCCTAGGATAAAGGATGGTTGTAATCAGTATATAATGTCAAGTGTTTTTTGAATCCTTGGTAGTAGGTTTCTCCACTGATGCAGTAAGCCAAATCAAGGCAAATTAAAAGTCCAGGTTTAATGCACAAAGTACTCTCCAGTGACTCTCCAGCTGCCCGGAAGTGAGGTAGGGAGGGAGGAGGAGAAATCACATGGCGAGTCTGGACTGGAGTTTAAATACCCTGTAGATGTGATCTTGAGCAGCTCCAGGGCAGGAGCCACCGCTTACTTGGTGGCTTTTTGAGGGGGAGGAGGGGGCTGAGGCAGAGCCTCCAACGAACGTATAATACATAATATTTAGTATCCCAGTTCAGACAGGATGGCTACCAAGACTACTAACTAGATTTTCCTGGAGTCAAGTTGTCACTAGATTAATTGAGTTCATTATAGAAAAACTTACCCTGAGGCTGGAGAGATGGCTTGTTGGTTAAGAGTGAGTCCTTCTCTTCCAGAGGACCAGGGTTTGGTTCCCAGCACCCATATTGGGCAGCTCACAACTGCCTGTAACAACAGCTCCAGGGTATCTGACGCCTCTAGCCTTAGTGGGCATCTATGCTCAGGTGCACATAACCACACGCATAGATGTAATTAAAAAGAATAAGAACAAATCCTTTTAAAAAATCTCATCTTGATGTGTATTAGGGCTATTTATCAAAGTGACAAACAGCCGTTTCCCTGATAGTAATTTGTTCTGTCTGGTCCTGTTTTGCTTTTTGAGACTAGAGTCTCACTGTGTCTCCTCCAACTCTTGTCTTCTGAATGCCCTGCCAAGTCTCAGGGGGCTTGCCGCTCTGCTCAGCTAGTAGTGTTTGTTTGTTTGTTTCATTTTTAATGGAGTGGTTATTAAAAATTAACACCCTGATTGTGGATTTATGTACTGAGGTTTACCATTTAACCAAGTTGAAGATTTCATGCTTTGGTACAAGACATAACTTTCATGAATTGTAACTATTTATACAAAGCTGCTCCTTTATATTAGAATCACAACCACAAATGACAGCTTATCCTTGAGAATTCATTCATTATGGCTTTAGACCTCCCACCAAACCTACGGTAGCTTCACTATAGCTCTTACCCATACTGATTGCCTACTCTATTTCCTGAAGACTGAAGCAATATTACAACTTCAAACTAATTTAATAGATAGTGCATGCAGAGAAGATACAAAATTTTTAACTTAATTTTGAGCCAAAAATATGCAAAATTATTTTATAAATAACTACAAAAATTAGAATGTATGATGGACATTTGTATTTTATAAAACTTAAAATATTTCCATTTTCTTATTCCTTTTCCATTTATTCTCACTTTATTAAGGTATTGTGATAAGTAGATACCAATAGGACTTTAATTAGTAACAGCCATAAGACTTTAATTAGTAACAGCCATGTGATATTTAACAAGCTTTTCAGAGTACACATCCTCACTGTGTGTAGAACTTGGGACATTTTTATGTTTTGTGCTCATAACTAAAAGTAGATTGCCTTCCAAGAAAGTATCAAGTATTAATAATGCATAGTAGCCCTTGTTTATTCTTTTTATTTACCTTTTTAATAATAATTTCCAAGTTCAAAGTATTAAAGCAATATGAAAAATTTTAAATCAATTTGGAAAGATTGATTTTTATGGAGTAATATATTGCAAAAGGAGTGAGTACATATAAGCAAAAAGTAAAGATCACAAGTAACGTAAAAATAATTGTTATCAATTCGTTATATGTTCTTACAGAAACTTCCTGTAAAAATGTACATTTTTGGTCATTTTTTAAATTATTACTTATTATGAAAGTTTGCCTGCATATATGTCCATGCACCACATGTGTACTGTGCCCTTGAAGGCCAGCAAAGGGCATTGGATCTCCTGTGACTGGATATAGATGGTTGTGAGCCACCACGTGGGTGCTGAGAATTGAACCTATGTTTAGGAAGAACAATTAATGCTCTTAACCACTGAACCATCTCTCCAGTCCCTAAAATATGCATGTAAATATTTTTTGATATAACTTTATTTTTTGAATGCAGGACAGGAAACCCAGGGTCTTGTGCATCCTAAGCAAGACCTTGGACTTTTAAAAGAGGAATCTCTCTTCATAGCTCAAACAGACCTCAAACTCAAGATCCTCCTTTGGTAGCCCCAGAAATGTTGAGGATGTAAGTGTGTGTCATCACATGCAGCTAACAAACTTCATTTTAATTTTCATATTCATGAGATTCTAAATTCTAGTATGCTTTGAGAGTCTGGTATAATGGTGCATAATACATGCTTATAATCCTGGTACTTAGGAGGCTGAGGCAGGAAAATCACCTTGAATTCTGGGCTGCATAGTGAGATCCTGTATTTAAAATCAAAACCAAACAGATATAGTGAAACACCAAAAAGTATATAACCTGAGGCAGTCATTAAGTCCATGGTACCGTGATTTTCTTTAACAAATTCTATGTAGATATAAACAGACAGAAAGAAGTCTTCATAATTCTTGTAGTTCTCTAAGAAATACACTATTGTAAACTTGCTTGTTTATTCCAGTATTGGCTCAGTTACAGGTTTTTTTGTTTTGTTTTTTTTCCGAGACAGGGTTTCCCTGTGTAGCTTTGCACCTTTCCTGGAACTCGCTTGGTAGCCCAGGCTGGCCTCGAACTCACAGAGATCCGCCTGGCTCTGCCTCCCGAGTGCTGGGATTAAAGGCGTGCGCCATCACCGCCCGGCTCACAGTTTATAATGTAGTCAGGTACTACATAATGACTTTGTAATCAATTACAGTCCATATATTTGACAGTGGTCTCTTTAGATTATTATATAAATAGAGTGGAGAGATTCTATTACCAAGTAAAGTAACCATAACATTGTAACTCAGCTGTTTGCATACATGTTTGTGGCAATGCTATGTAAACTCCCTTGTCAGTCTTAGAAAACTATGGCACAGCTACTACATAATGCTACATAGGTGTAATATGTAAGACTTGATAATGACCCTAAGTCATTGACTAGTGTAGTGTATGCATCTTACACTATACTTTCAGAGGTTAGATGTGAGGACTAGAAATGTTGTGCTTTGGCATTCTGATTATACTTCCATTTGAAGACAAGTTGTGAAGTTTCCAGTCTGTATCTGTGCTCTTCCTATTTAAGTTTATTGTAAAAGAAGATGTCGTGTTATGCCAGCAGCTGCTCCAATATATCTTATGTTAACCTTGATTAATCATTTTATCTTTAGCTTGGTTTAATTTTTTAGCTTGTTCATCATAGTCCCAGAAACAGTAAATAATACCAAACACATGTACATGCCACCACCACCGTTTAGTTAAAATATGCAGTAGGCTATGCCATCTAGGCATGTGTTAGTGCAGTGTGATGTTTTCACAATTAAGTCACTTGGTGATTTAATTTCTCACATCACTGCCCTTAACTGACATATGACTATACATTAATTCTAAGGAAAGTCAACACCGTTTGTGTAGTGCAAGTTAGATAGGCGAGATGGCTGATAAGACAGTCTGATATTGAAGTTAACCATGCAGATACTAAAGCCAAACTGCCTGGATTATAATCACAGTTCTATAATTTATGTCTGTTCACTTTGGACAGGTTAATTTCATTACCTCATATAAAATGAGGATAATGATCTCTACCTTATAGGAATGTTATAAGGATTAAAAACATAATACACATATACTGTTCAAAACACTGATTTTGTACTCAGTAAGTTGGCATTAAATAATGGTTACAACTAATTTATTCTTTTGGCAAGGGCTCACTTTATAGCTCAGCTGGCCTCCGACTTGTGGTTTTCCAGCCTCAGCCTTCTTCATGGTGGGACTCTGTTCCACAGCAATCACCCTTTGTTCATTTTTTAAATTTTTTTTTCTTTTTTTATTTATTCTCTCATATATCACATCCCAACCACAGTTTCCCCTCCCTTCCTCCTCCCAGTCCCTCTGCCACACTTCACTTTATCTCCATATCAACTCCTGTTTCCCTTCAAAAAAGAGAAGGCCTCCCAGGGATATCAACCAAACATGGCATAACAAGTTATAATAGACAAGGCACATGCCCTCATATCAAGGCTGGACTAGGTGACTCAGTAGGAAGAAAGGGTCCCAAGTGCAGGCAAAAGAGTCAGAAACACCCCCACTCCCACTGTTAGGAGTCCCACAAGAACAACGAGCTACACAACCATAACATATATGCAGAGGACCTAGCTCAGATCCATACAGACACCCTGATCACCACTTCAGTCTCTGTGAGCAGGACTGTGAGTCCTGCTTAGTTGATTTCTGTGAGCTATGTTCTTGTATTGTCCTTGACCCCCTTGATGGCTTCAATCCCCCCACCCCATTTCACAATGTTCCCCAAGCTCCCCATAATGTTTGGCTGCAGGTCTCTGTATCTGCTCCCATTATTTGATGGATGGAGCCTCTCTGATGATGCTTATGCTAGCCTCTGGTCTAAGAGTATAGCAAAATATCATTTTTTGTGCCAGTTGTGTTTGGGTCTGTCCTAAGTCTCTGGGCTATTCAGCTTCAGGGTCCTGGCCCTTCAGGCCCAGTCAGAAATGGGCTCCCCCTTGTGGCACGGGTCTCAAGTTTAGCCAGCCATTGGTTGGTCACTCTCACAAGTCCCACAAGTTCTGAGCCACCTTTAACCCCAGTACATCTTGCAGGCAGGATAATTGGAGGTCAGAGGTTTTGTGGCTGGGCTGATATTCCAATCCCTCCACTGGAGGCCTTGCCTGGTTACAGAAGATGGCCAGTTCAGGCTCTGTATCCCCAATTACTAGGAGTCTTTGTTAGGGTCACCTCCTAGATTCCAAAGAATTTCCATTAAATTAGGTTTTTACCTTTTTTTTTTTTTTTTTCATTTTCTTCTTTTTAACCTACCCACATTATTGAGGATAACCTCCTTTACTTAAAGTGAATTGCCTATAGATGTTAACCACATTTGCACAATTACTTCACAGAAATTCTGAGATTCCTGTTTGAATAACTGAGTACTGTAGCCTAACCAGGTCGGCACAATTATTACACAGTTCAATAAATATTTATTCAGTAAAAGGATGAACAAGTATTGGAAATGATGAATAATGTAAGTAGAAAAATATGTTCACTTGAAGGATAATAGAATAACAGAACTGAAGTCAAAATAAGCAGGTAGAATTCCCAAGAGGAACTAGAACAGGTGTGGTGGACCTTGACTTTAGTATGCAAGTGGTTTTCTTGTTGTTGTTTTAAGGTGTACTATGATCAAAATTAATGGGTTTTAGCCATTTCCAAGCTCACATCACTCTTATCAAGATTGAGCTTCCTGGGAAACTCAGCAGAATGGCCTTAGTTTGAATTTAAGTCATATTTCCTTTGTTCAGCCTAAAGAGGGGCACTTTGATTGACATTCACTTCAGAACTGTATTTATGGAGATAAGGGTTGCTTTCCAGTAGAGAATGAGAATGCTGTTGTCAAGAGAAGGAACAAGGGACAGACATGCTAGAATAATGTGACTAAATTCACCAGCTCTTGACTCCACAGAGAGGTCAGCTGTTAAAGATGCAGATCAGGACCAGAGCATGTAAAATTCCACATGCTCAGATAATGAGCTGAGGTCTTCACACACATCATTGAACTCTTAAATCTTTTGAGCCCTCTAATGTTTCCAGAAATTATACCTGTGCTTTAAGAACAAAGATTTTTGTTCTGCTTTTTTTCATCAAGTTGTAAGAGTTTCTCCTAAAGGCATATTGGTTAAGAACTGATAGGGGATGATATATACTATGTGAGGAATGCAGCAGAGGATTCACAGTGATCAGTTACATTCAGAACAAATGATTTTGACTTGTGTTAGACAGATTTGAGATGTGTAAGTCTGGAAACTGAAAAAATCAAAACACCTCATCTCTTCCCTCAGCTTGCCAGCTCCCCGTATGTATACTCTCAATTCTTCTCTATCTGGGTTTTCTGTGGGAAATTTTGTTAAGAAATGATGAGGGCCTTCATGAACACAGTAGAAATAGAGATGAAAAAAAGTAAACAGATGAAAAAGTGTTTTAGAAAATGGAAGTTATAGAAGTAGCTACCAGTTTTATGTGGGGAACAGTTTAACAGATTCTAGTTTCTAGCTTTCAGGACTTGCAGAAATAATGGAGGACAAGCGAAAGTGATGGCTTCTGATGGGAGGAGAGGTTCGTCAAATTGTGGAGAGAAGATAATAGTGACTGGACTTGGCAGGGTTGTCAAGGTAACTGAGACCCATAAAGAGAACATTTCATATTGTCTCTCATTGTGGATCCTAGCTCTGAATCTTTGGCTGTGAGTATATAGCCTGTTGTAACCACAAAATCCAGGAAAATAAAAGGGCCCATGGTAGAGGATGGGTTGAGGGACTGTAGAGATGGGAATAGCAGGACACGTCCACTGTGAAAAGAGAAATGGGGAAAATGGGATGAGTTTTAACTGGGAAGGAGGGAGAGGGGAGGAATAAAACTAAGGATGTTTGGAAAAAGTATGTATACATACATATATACATAGGTGTGTACATATACACACACATACATACATACACAAGTGTAGGTGTACATACACACATAATACTCACACACACAGTTTAAATGAAGTTTTGCCAAGTGGGGTGATAATGTTCTCTCACAAGAGCCATAGATTATCTATCAAAAACTAGTACCAGGCTCGAGAAACGACCTTTCAAGCTATTCAGGGGCATACAAGCGATTCACTCCCAAAATAATATAGGCTGTTGCTATTGCCTTTGGTTGCCTCTCAGAATTTGAAGGTAAATCTCTATGCTGAAGACACTATACACTTTGGACCCAGGACTTAGAGGAGTTGAGCTGGAACTTACTTGGAAGCTTCCTCCCTGTAGACTAATAGTAGACTCATAGTACCAAAAGGTACTAAGCAAGCTGCCAAGGGAGAAAAGTAGTCAGTAGCCCTACCCAGCTGTGGTGCCTATGCAACAATGACCTGCATGGTAAGATATCTACAAGGGTGCAGTAGTGGCACTTACATCTTGGAGGTAACCTACAATTGTCTAATTGAACTTTCAGTGCACTCAACAGGAGGGAATTCCTGCCTGGTACTTATAAACCTAGCAAAGTACTCATGGCTGATAAGGCCATGGAACCTAGAGGAGAACCTGCTACTGCCACTTTTCCTGAAGAAACCAGGATAATCCCTAACTGCTCACAATGCCATAGAGATTGATGTGGACTGTGGACTAATAACTGCAGTTATTGTTTCTTGCCAACATATGGTACTGTTAGAATCTGTTAAATGTTAGTATTTTGGCTTCTAACTTAAATATTTAATTTTGATTTCTTCATTTGAACCCTTAACCTGTTAAGCTTTTAATGACTCTTAAAGTGTCCACTTGTATTTAGGTAGTTTTTTAAAATTAATTTATTTATTTAACTGTAAACACTTTTTCCTAGTTAATATTTTCAGTCCAAATCTAGGCTTCTAAGCAAGCTGTTCATATTCTAGTAGGTAATTTTAACACTTAATTCCTTATCGACTGATGCCTCTTAATGCTAATTTATTTATATCAATAAGTAGTTTACATTGACAAGATTGTAGCAACTTGTTTATGAAGAATTGAGTGTTAGGCTCAGGTACACAATAAGTGCTGATCATTTCATCATGTGTTTGTATAAGACATTTTTAAAGTATCACAATTTGTATATGCTATTATTTTGATACTTTTAATTAAGATGAAGGATTAAGATAGGTTTGGATACTGAGAAATTTTTCCTTAGCAATGTGAGTATATGTATATTGTACATAGCATTATCAGTCTTTCTAGTTCATATTGTGTTAAGAATTTGCTCTTTAGTGAAAATAGATGTTGTATTTAGTGTTCAGAACTAAGTTGATACATAAATTCCTTTGTAATCATTCTTAAGATGTGTATTATAACAGTATCACTACTCATCTGTGATAGTTTCCAGTTAGTAGAGCTTGTATTTGTGTTTAAATGTTATCATTTAATATGAAAATAATCTTGTTAATTTAGTGTTTATTCTCATATACCACATTGTTTTATACTTTTAAAATACATGGTACTTCTTAATGCAGCTAAAAATTATATTTGATTTTTCTCATTGTTATGACCAGTTATAATTGTAATTACTTTTATGAGCTATTCGTTTGGTAGCTTTAGTGTCCTTCATTGTTTACAAGTTTTTTGTTTGTTTGTTTTGGAGCTAAGGATCTAACCCAGGACCTTGCGCTTGCTAGGCAAGCACTCTACCACTGAGCTAAATCCCACATGTGTTTAAAAAATATTTACTATGTTTATTTATTGTGCATGTGTATGTACATGCTCTGTGAAAGTCAGGACAACTCAACTGGAATCAGTTCTCTCCTACTATGTGGGTCCCAGGATGGAATTCAGGTTGTGAGCATTGGTGGCCAATGTTTTCACCTGCTGAGCCATTTCACTGCCCCATTGTTTGCATGTCTGTGACCCTTGTCCACTGCCTTTCAACACACTGGTGTCAAATACAAGGTTTATGTTCTATTTCCATGTCTAATTTTCCCCAACCCCACCATTCTGGGAATTGGATGTAGGGCCTCACACATGCTAGGCAAGCATTCTACAACCATGCTAAATACCCACACTGCTATCTAATATTTTTTTCAGAAAGGTACAGTTCATCAAGATGGAACTTTTTAGAATTAGGAGCTGGAGATACGGTTCAGTGGTTAAGAGCATTGGCTACTCTTCCAGAGGACCCAGATTCATTTCCCACAGCCACATGATAGCTCACAATCATTTATCCCCAGTCCTAGGGTATTGGTGCCGTCTTCTGGTCTCTGCAGGCACTGCATAGAGTGCACAGTCTTACAGATTCAGGCTAACACACAAATGTGCATGAACTAAAAATAAATAAAACCAAAAATTGAAAAAAAAACCCACTAGAGTTAGATACTGTGGTTAACTTTATATTTTCATCAAGCATGTGCTTTTCAGGGTTCATGTTCTATTTCTAGTCATAAAAATTTCTAACCAAAATGTTCTATTCCCATTATTTTCATGGTTAAAAAGGCTTTTAAAAATTTGCTCAGAATCACATTTTTTCAGAGGCAGTTACAACATTGATGCTTGTAAACTAGAGTCATGTACTAACTAGACTTGATGTAAACATAAATAATCAGGGAGATAAAGAAAGCAGAGGTAGGGGTAGTTGGTTATGTTGATGAAAATAAATGGAGCTGAATAATAACAAATATTCCTGATGCTGTTTCTACCAACAGACAATATTTTAAGTATTTAGTGTATTCCTGCTTAGTAAGTATAGTTGCACATTTTTCAACTACAAAGAAAACAGACCTCAATAATATGGGTTGAACTCTATTTAAAGAATTCAGCCATTGTGAACAATGAAACCTACTGAAACAAGGCCTAATTTTCTACTTCAAGGTAGAGGTTATAAATGAGAATAAAGATGTGTAGGAAGTATTACCTCCTGGATCAGCCTGTTCTGTTTCGTAGGGTTCTGATTATTAAATATTTTTATTAGTTCTGGTCATTGGATAAGGAATGAAAATGGAAGCACATATCTGGCCACTTTGCCTTGTTCTTGCTTTATGTTTTTGTTTTACTCTTACTGTAGAAAATGATGATCTGATTTAAAAAAACAAAAAAACAAAAAAACACCATTGAACTAGTCTATGTGAAAGATAGCATGGAGTTTAAGTTAAGCCTGTGAATACCAGTCTTGTTGCTGACTTCTGATCCTGGTTCCATAAATTATTGTGGGTGACCTTTGGTAAGATACTTTTCCTTCCTGCCTGCCACTCCTGCTTTCCTTCCTCTCTGCCTCTCTCCTTCCTTCCCTTCCCTTCCTTCCTTCCTTCCTTCCTTCCTTCCTTCCTTCCTTCCATCCATCCATCCATCCATCCATCCATCCATCCATCCATCCATCCATCCATATATCCATCCATCCATCCATCCATCCATCCATCCATCCATCCATGCATTTATCCATCCATCCATCCATCCATCCATCCATCCATCCATCCATCCATCCATGCATTTATCCATCCGTCCGTCCGTCCGTCCATCTGTTCGTCCGTCCGTCCCTCCTTACTGCTTTTTGAGTCAAGGTTTTACTCTGGAGCTCAAGCTGTAACCCAGCTGGCCTCAAATGATGGCAATTCTGCCTCAGTGTCTTTCAGTAGCTGGAATTACATGACACTCCTCTGGGATTATAAGCACTTCACACTGCTCCCTAGCCTTACTTTTTCTTTTTTTTTCTTTCTTTTTTTTCTTAGCTATAAATTATCAAGAATGCCATTAAAAGATGCAGTCTTACTACTTGTGGCATGGCTATACCTGATGTTTCTTTCCTGTGTGCATGTATGTGGAGAGTAGAGGGCCACCTCTAGTGGTTTTCTTGGGCTGTGGTCCACCCTTTTCCTCCAGGCAGGGTTGCTTGCTGCCTGGAACTCACCATGTAGGTTAGCCTCAGGACTCTGTCTTTGCTTCCCCTACAGCTGGATCTGTACGTGTGAGCCAACTCCCCTCCCCACCCCCACCACCACACATACCTTGGTGGTTGGTTTTTGTTGTTGTGGCACCTTTTGTTTTCATGGGTTCCAGAGCTTAAACTCAAGTCCTTCCTTGTGCTTGCAGATCAAGCATTTCGCTAACTGAGCTTTGGACTCAGTCTCTGAACTGACAAGTCTATGTTAAGAGAAATAAGTCATTCTTGTAAAAACAAGAACTGCATTTTCTTACCCACTCATGAATAGAATCGAGTTGGTGTTTTAGAGGCTGAGAATGCAGTGGTGGTTTCTCGGAGACTGGAGGAGTGAAGCCTAGAGAAGGGCAGAGTATGGGAGGTTAATGGTACAAAGTTACAGTTGAACAGGAAGCTCTGCTATCCTAGGCTGTAGATAATGACCATGTGTTTTTAAAAAGCTAAATAAGGAGATGTAAATGTTCTTATTACAGAGATAATAAACATTTGTAGAGATAGTGCACATTGAAATATCACATGGCATCCCCCAAATATGAACAATTTTCTGTGAGTCAGTTAGAAACTTTATAGGAACGATAATAGGGTCACACAGATAAAATATCATGGTCTATATAAAGTTCCTTTATTTTACTCTTGATCAGAACGTTACCACTGATTCTGATATTGTATATGAAATGATTGATTGGTTCTCATAAGTTTTAGTAGGCAATTTAATATTTAAAGAATATTAGGAACCTATATTCCTTTTTCCTGGAATGAACTAAACATTCCGAAGAGTTAGTATTGCCTTAGAGTCTCATGAGCTGGGCCACTGGTCTGGATGCTTTAATGCACTTGATTAATCTCTGTGCCAGTCACAATATGAAACCAGCTTGCTGACTTTCATCCCTCCATTAGAAGGGCTTTTAAAAAGAAGCACTGTACTACTCTTTGATGTCATTAGGGCTGTTAGGAAAAATAATTGTTAGGACTATGAAGACCCAGAGGACTCTTGTTTTTACATACTTTAATTATAAAAGTTTGGTCTTGGTTTACAATTCTTCCTGCATTGTATATGAGTAATAGTGTGTCTCATTTGAGCTTCAGAGTTCTGTGAAAGGCAGAACAGATAGCGTCACTGTGAACGCTTTGACATTCAGCAGCTTTTCCAGAGTAGCAAGCTAATTCTGCCATCTCTTCCTTCTCACTCTTAAGCATCACAGCGGTTCTGTGCATAGTCACTTCCTGTTGTGTAGCCTGCTTCTCATTTCCAGAGAACTGAAATTGTTGGCTCTTTCACATATGCCAGAAAGATTTTTGTTGTTGTTGTTAACAGATTTAATCTTTAGAACAGTTTTTAGCTCACAGCAAAACTGAGAATACAATGCAGCCTACAGTACAGGATCCCACATACTGGCTGCACCTCTTGTGCATTCTCAGCAGTTTCTCAGGAGTCAGTCACTTGTCTGGCACATCACCTGTCACTGAGTCTGTACAAAGATTCACCCTCTTTCTATGGGTTTGAACAGTGTATCCACATTATAGTACTATATGGAGTAATATCACTGCCCCCAAACCTGCCACACTCCCCTCTTTGTTGTGACTGTATATCAAGTAAGAAACAGGTAGTAAGTTCTGTTATATATAGCAATACAATACATTGAAATATCACATGGCATCCCCCAAATATGAGCAATTTTCTATGAGTCAGTTAGAAACTTTATAGGAATGATAATAGAAAATAGAAAAATAATTGTTATGACTGTGGAAACTATATTGTATTGCTATAATTCTCACATGTGGCTTTAAAATTTAGAAATATTTGATTCAGAAGTTTTCAAATTATATGTTTAATAGTTAATCAATTGATTCTAAATAAAATTTTGCATCATAAAAGATACTGTGCATGTGAATGTACAAGTATATGTGTGTATGTGTGTGTGTGTGTGTGTGTGTGTGTGTGTTCGCGCGCGCGCGTGCATGTGTGTACACACATTTGCATACCTGCACACAGATGTGAAGGGCAGAGACATCCTCAGGTCCCCTCCTCCTTTTTGTTTGAGACAGGGTTTCTCATTGGCCTGTAACTTCTCCAAGGATAATATACTGATTGGCACTCCAGCTTTTAAGGATCTGCATATCTTTAACTTCCCAACCTGCTGTCACTAGGATTATAGGCATTCACCACCATGTCCTACTTTTTACTTACAGAGTTGTAGGGAGCCAAACCTCAGGTCCTCACATTTTGAAGTTGAGCTTTACTGATTGAGTCCCATCCCGTCCCCCCCCCCCCCCCCCCCCCCCCGCAGCTTTGGGTCTTAGAATACTCTTTGACAAGTTATCAACCAAGTAATTTTCTCTCTCCCCTCTCTTTGTTATTTTGGGGCCAGAGTCTAATTAGTATTACAGGTATGTGCCACTGTGCCCTGCTGAGCTGTCCAGTTTGAAAAACAAAGTGACTTTGTACTTGTAGAAGTAATTTTCCAAGTTACCATGTATTATATCATAATTCTGTAGCGAAATGCATATATACTTTCATACATTTTTAATTAAAATGTAATTACATCACTTTCTCCCTTCCACCTCCTCCAGCCCTCCCCAAGTCTTCTTCCTCCAACTCCGTTCATGCCCCCCACTCTCAAATTGATAGCCTCTTTTTCTTTGATTAGTATTGTTATACACATATATATGCATGTCTATGTAAGTACAAATATATAAATACAACCTGCTGAGTCTTTTTTGGTGTTTGTGTTTATGTGGTTTCAAGACTGACCACTTTCTTTGTATAACCAATTAGGAGGCTGTCTTAGTTACTATTCTATTGTGAACAGACACCATGACCAAGGCAACTCTTAGAAAAGAAAGCATTTAACTGGGGGCTTGCTTATGGTTTCAGAGGGTGAGTTGGTGATCATTATGGTGGGAAGCAGACAGGCATGGTGCTAGAGCAGTAATTGTGAGTTTTATACATTAGGCCTGGCCTGAGCATTTGAAATCTCAAAGCACACCTGCAGTGACACACCTCCTCCAACAGGGTCACACCTCCCAATCCTTCTCATACAGTTCCACTACCTGGGTGCCATTCTCATTCAAACTGCCAAGGAGTCCCATCCCTGTGAGAGGTTCATTCCCCCTCTCAGCAGTTATTGCCTATAGTTCTTTGTCTATATGGGTGGGGATTCCAAGATTTTACCTTTCAGTGCTGCCTGTCTGTTGCTGTTGCCATTGTTCTGGCCTTGTTTATGCAACCATTTCTAAAGGAGACTGTTTCATGGTGACTTCCTAGCACTCTGGCTCCTAGAATCTTTCTGCCCCCTCTTCTGTGATGTTTCCTGAACCATATATGCAGGAGCTTTGTTGTAGATGTATACATTGGGGCTGAGCTTCTCATGATCCATTGATGGCAGTATTGTGTCCAATTGTAGTTTTCTGCAGTGGTCTCCATTTTCTGTAAAGAGAAGCTTTTCTGATGAGGAGTGATAGCAACACTTATCTGTGTGTATAGGATAAGATTTAGAACATGGTTAGGAATTAGGCTAGTGTAGCAAAGTGATGGTAGTAGATTTTCTTCTAAGATCCGTGACTTCACTAGTTCTGGGAAGATGGCTAGGTTACTAGTACAAGGCATGACTTTCCTCCTGTTGAATTGATCTTGAGTCCAATTAGCAGTTGGTTACCACCATGATGTGAGTGCCATTTATTGCACCTTTAATGGATATCTTGCCATGCTAGTTATTGTTATGGTTCATACGTGCCACAGCTAAGTAGGACTATTAATTGCTTTCCTTCCTTGGCAAAGAGCATAGTATTTCCTGGTCTGGAAGCTAGACTGTAGGAAGGAGGCTTTCAGGTTAGATCCAGCTCAACAATCCAGGTCCTGTGTCTAAAGTATGCAGTCTGTCTTATCCAGAATATACAAAGAACTCAAAAAACAAAGAGTATAAGGAAATAAATGACCCAATGAAAAAGTGGATAGGAATTTAAACAGAGTTCCTCAATAGAAGAAATACAGATGGCTAAGAAGTACCACAAAAAGAAGTACTTCATTATCTTTAGCACTTAGGGAGGTGCAAATCAAAACAACTTTGAGATTTCATCTCACCCCAGTCAGAATGACTAAGATCAACAAAACAACTACCAGCAAATGCTGGTGGGGTTGTGGGGAAAGGGGAACCCTCATTCACCATTGGTGGGAATGCAGACTGCTACAGCCACTCTGGAAATCAGTGTGGAAAATCCTCAGAAAACTAAAAATAAATCTACCATATGGCCCAGCTGTACCATTCTTTGGCAGATGCCCAAAGAACTTGACATCCTACTCCAGAGCTACTTGCTTAGCCGTGTTCACTGCTACCCTATTCACAATAGGTAGAAAATGGAGACAACCTAAATGTCCTTCAGCAGGTGAAAGTGTGGTATACATACACAGTGGAATACTATTTAGCCATAAAGAAAAATGGAATCATCAAATTTGCAGGTAAATGGACCTAGAAAAAAATTATAACTCAGACCTGGGAAGACAAATACTATGTGTTCTTTCTCATCTGTGGTTCTTAGCTCCAAATCCTCAGATGTGAGCATAGAATATGAAATAACCACAGAAACCAGGGAAGTGTAAACGGACCATGAGAGGAGAATACCAGGATCCAGGTGATATGAAATGGGGAACAAAAATGGAAAGGGGCTCTGAGGGTTGAACTCTGTCAGAATTGGTGGAAAGAACCTTTACTGCCTGAGCCATCCTAGAGGCCCTATTGGTGTGTCTTTGATACATAAAAGTTTTGAATTTTGATGTCCAGTTAATCTGTTTTTTCCCTTTTAGGGTTGTGTTTCAAGTGTCATGCCTCCAAAGTTATTGCTAGCCCCAGTGTCATGCGGCTTTCCTGCTGTGCTTTCTTCTGGGCAACTCTTGTTTAGAGTGTGATCATGTTTAGTCAGCCTTAATACACAGAATAGGATCAGTGTCCAGCTTCATCCTTTGGCACGTGGACATCCAGTTTCCTAGCACTATTTACTGAAAAGATTGTCCTTTCTTGACTGAATGTGCCATTTGACTGTGTTTGTGAAGATTTATTTCTGGGATCCCTATTCTGTGCATTTTGTTTGTATATTCATTTCCACTCTGTTAAGAATGTGAAGTTCTGTACCAGATGTGGTGATGCATGCCTCCAATGTCAGCACTAAGTCGACACTGATGGAGAAGGATTGCTGCATGTTGATGCCAATCTAGTCTACAGAGTGAGTTCCAGTCCAGCTAGAGCTACATAAAAAGACTACCTCATACAACAACAACAAAATACTAACTTACCTTTTGATTTCTTCTTTAAACTTTGGATTCTTAGACATACATTGTCTCCAAATATTTGGAGGTTCTCATCATTTCTTTGCAAGTGATTTCAAATTTGATTTTATCAGTTAGAAAATATTTTTGCTCCATGCTGGTATTTTTTATTGTAATACGTACTAGGTACACAGTTTCTTAACATAATAAAAACCATACCCTCTAGTACTGAGAATATAATAAGTAAAATGAAGTTATATAAAATAACGAATATAAAGACTTGTTATATACTCAGTAAACTGATTTTCTACAGTTCACTTATTTGAAAAGTATAGTGTTGATACAAGACATAAGCCACTAACTATTGGTTCATTGCCTTATAAAACAATTTTTATTAGTACTGTTTATGTGATGAGAGAAGAAAATTGCTATGTGTATGACTGTCATGTCTTAATGACATAATTCAATGATGACATTTTTACATTATGGAAAAAGAAAACAAGTTTAAGTATTGATCATTTTAGAAATGTTACCTAAACTAGAACATTTAAATATACATTCCTTCCCCAGTCCATTCTGATACAGTTTATGAACTATTAAATCAAGCTTTGGAAGTTAAACTTTTAGCATGGAGACACAGTCAAGCTATGAAAGGAACCGGACTAGACTGTGCCATCTTTTCTTCATAAAGCACCGTGTCTTAGAAATGGGGATGGTAACTATTCTTGATTGGTATCAGTTATAGTGTGATAAGGCCAGGAGATCATGAAGTGAAATAAAAAGACGAAAATGATGATGAAGAGCAGAAGGCAGTCCAAGGGCCGCAGCAGAGCACAACAGTTTGGGTAGCATCAGTCTGGTAGAAAATTTTGTATGATTTAAATTTGTTTACATTTATTGAGACTTACAGCATAGAGTATGCACTATGTCAGTAATTGTTTTCTGTCTACTGAAAAAGAATGTATATTCTGTTGTTGTTGGTTGGAATATTCTTTAAATGTCAGTCAGCTCTGCCATCAGTCAGTACAGTACTATAATTATAAGCAAATGTGGAAGTCTCCCTGTTCTGTACTTTTTGGTATGTTGGATATTCATTTCTAGCAAATGCTATTTGTGAAGCCAAGAAAAGTAAAAGTTGTTTATGATTAAAACCATTGTCATTTCTGAATAATTTCATAGTTCTTTCAAGGTAAGCTTGTTGATGACAAATTCCTTCAGTTTTGTTTGGAGATTCTCCCTCATTTTGAAGGATAATTGACCCAGACACAGAATTGTAGCTTGGCCTATTTTGTCTGAATGATTTAAACATTTTACTTTCTACTCTTTATGTGGTTGAAAGAGAAGTCTGATGTATTCTTATCCTACCTCTGGCTTATGCGACCATTTTTCCTCTTTGTTTCATTTGTTTGCAGTTTGAATATCTGCAGATTATTTTTGTGTGTATCCTACTTGGTGTGCCATGCATTTTCTGAGTTTTGGGTGTTTTGTTTTTGTTTAGTAATCTCCCCTCCTCCCAGCTCCTCTCTTGCTTGGCCTCATCTCCAACTATATTTGGAAACTTAACTGATTCTTACCACCTCCACTGCAGCTGTTTCGGTTCACGTTGTCTTTGGTGATTGTAGTTGCCTTTATTGTTCTTCCTGCCTTTGCCCTTTTTCTCTTTCTTAGCTAGAGGAAGCTTGTCCAGTGGCTTCCTGTCTCATGCCAGGTTAATACCCAAAGCCCTTACCATGGCCAGTAGGCTGGATTTAGCTCTGTTTAGAATCTCCTAGTAATTAACTCCCATTGCTCTCCAGTTTTAGGGCCCTTCTTGTTCTTATGGAGGTCGCCAGTCTTCTCAAGGCTTTGCCACTCTGTTCTTTCGGCATACCCCTATTCTTTAATTTTTGCCTAGCTTGTCGTCAATCAAATGCAATTTTTGAAAACTTAAACCACATGCACCATGAACTCCTTTCATCATTTGTTGCTTCATTATTCTCCAAAGTGTGTGTTTGTTTACAGTATTGGGGACTGAAATCAGGGCTGTGATCGTGCATACCCCCATCTCCTCACTAAAGCACTTTACCTGCGGACTTGTGTCTGGCAGAGGAGAGCATGGTACACTGAAGAAAATGAAAGAAAGCCAGTTAGGCTAGATTGTTGAGAACAGAAGGGGACACATTGTAAGACAAATTTAGGGTGGGATTTAGAGGTCAAATTATACAGACTTCTTCCTAGGCCTTATTAACATTTCATTCTTTATCTTTAAGGATAATGATGGTCACTAATAAAACATTTTACTCACTTGGGAGGGTGGGTAAAAAGAGGTGGTTACATTTTATGAAAATCATCCCATCTTCTTGATGGGGAACAGACTTGAGGGGTGCATTAGTTATGTTTCCTTTGCTGTGATAAAGCACCATGACCAAAGCAACTTATAAAAGAAAGTGTTTAATTGGTCTTTAGTTTCAGAGGGTGAGAGTCTGCCATAGCTGAGCAGTGTGGGAGCAAGCAGCAGAGCAGCCACCGAGAGCTCACATCTCGAACAGCAAGAAACAAAGAGTGCACTAGGGATAGTGAGAGACTTTTGAAGCCTGGAAGTTTAACCCAGTGACACACTTACACCAACAGGGCCATACCTAAGCCTTCTCAAACAGTCCTACCAACAGGAAACCCAGTATTCAAACATAGGAGCCTAAATTGGCCATTTTAATTCAAACCACTACAGGGGAAAGAATTTGATATGTTGTAATCAGATGACAATTGGTTCTAGTGATTTAGGTGTCAGTTTTTGACAGGCTGCTTAGACTACTTGGGTTGATGACCGTGTAAAAAGAATGTTGAAGCAGTAAACCTTCAATGAAATCTATTTATGAATATCTATAATCAGCAATTTGTGTCTCCTAATCCCCAGAATGAGCTTTTCAATTTTATATGGTCTTTTGATTCCACTGTGAGAAAATAGAATGTCTTATGCAGTGTAGGTCTTCAATATACATCCTAGAAAGCTATGTGCCCTTTTGTATATTTCTTAACATGTAGCAAAAAATAAAACATACTTAGTTATTCTTATTTAATGGCTATATAGGACATATTCAACTTTCTTTTATGTTAGAACTAGACTTTGGTTTTGTTTTCATCCTTTATTTGGAGTATGAAGCAACATTACAGTTTCAGATTGTTAAATAAGCCAAATGTGGTGATAAAGTGTTGACAGGAAGTATGGCCTGAGTTCTGGGAAAAATGGGTGTTTTCCAGTTTAGTGGGTAGGAGAGAGAACTGGTGTGAGGTCATCTCCATAGGACAAGAGAACACATACTCAGTGGCTGCAGTTCACTGAGGGCAAGGAGTGTAGTCCTGCCTAAACACTGTGATCCTCAGCACAGCAAACCAGCATCTTGACTTGTTCAGAGTACTTGGAGGTACAAGAGAGAAAGCAGCAGCAGACTGACTTATACTTGATCTGGATGGCTTCTGAAGTGCTCCATTTTTGAGTCTTCAGAGTGACTGTTGGTATAGGAAGCCTTTTGTGTGTTCTTCTTTGTTATAAAGTTCACTGAGGGCGGTAAGTGTTGGTTTACCACATTATGCTACCCATAGAAGATTACCTATACTTTCATACATGTCTGCCATATTTCTAACTGCTACTGTGTTGAGATCACCTTTTTTACCACACATTTTCTGAACGATAACATCAAATACACAATTGAGGATAATCAAAGAACCTAGAGGACACCCTAAAGTGCCTCTTGCCTAGTTGTCATATTCATTTTGGCGTTAACCTGTCCTGTTTTGGGTTTCCTTCTGAAGAAAGGAATCCTAGCTGAAGACCATCCCTTTCCTCCAATATAGCCCCTTCCATAGAACATCTTCCAATGGAAAAGAGGTTAATCCAAATCTGCCCTGAGTTTTTTTAACTCCACCTGGCAAAATAAACCCTTCCATATCCTAAAGAAGATGTTATAGGTCCATATTCACATGTGGAGATGGGGATCATGCCAGTTAGCAGAATGCTAGCCAAATCAGCCTGCAAGCAATCTTCCTTTTGGCTTCAAAAAAGCTTGCTAACCACTCCTCCCTTGTTTTCTTGCCACTTCCTTTGCTACCCTCCATGCTGTGGCAGCAAAGTGACTTCTACTTTTCAGCATCACCTCAGGCGAGGGCCACCTCAATTGAAGACCAATTTAGAACCTTGCAGTTCTGAAGATTAAAGAAGCAGTATGTTTCCTTCAGCTGTTTCCTAATTTAGGGTTCCTAAATTGATAGTGTTGCTGAATGTTATGTATATATTATCTTATTTGCTGTTCACACCAGTGTTGCTGAACTGATAGAAGATTAGCCATTATCTCAAGTCACAGCTCCATTGTCATCCAAATCTAAAGACTTCCTGGGTTATTGAACTAGGAACTCAGTAGGAAAGGTTATAGACATTAGTGTTTGACAAAGTCTGGCTTTGAATCCAGCCTCAACTATCTCATGGAGTAAAAATTTATTGAATATCTACCATTCCTAAGTATTGTTTGGAGTGATAGGATGGCATCTTTACATTTGTAGGGGGAGATATTGACCTTGAAGCTGCTAAAACCTAAATTATATGTATTAGTAGGCAGTTAAAAAAATTGTGTTTCCTTGCCATTCTCCCTCCTCCAGTTTCTCATTCCTCTGTTCCACCCTACATGTTGCTTGTTTGGCTCTTTTTTCTTCTTAGATTCCTGCTGTAAAACTGTGCCCCTGGGATACAAATGTTCCAGGTTCTTGGAGAGACCCCAGTAACTGGATAGCCCGCTGTTAAAAACATCATGTATGGGACTAGAGAGATGGCTAAGCCATCAATTGTGTGCTTGCCACTTTTGCAGAGAACCAGAGTTCAGTTCCCAACACCCACATCTGGTGGCTTATAAACACCTGTAACTCCAGCTCCAGAGGATCCGACATTCTCTTCTGGCTTTTGTGAGCACCAGCACACACATGCCATACACTCATACAGACCATATATGTATTCATAAATAAAAACAAATGTTAAGAAAAAAGCCCTATATGGTCATTCCTCCCTCTACTTGTCACAGTAATAGCTCAATAGCTTACTCCAAGTCTCTTGAATCTGCTTTTTTTTAAACTTGAAGTTTCACATCTATTATACTCATCCACCTATACTTACTTCCTCTCCTGGCCTTCAGGTAATACATACAAAGATACAGTGATACATACTCTTTAAATGTCCTCGCACTCCTCAGTCTCCTTCCAAATGCATAAATACAAGTTTATGTACACTTGTATATGAGTAAAGGCAAGTTGGCATGTTAGCCAGTGAACTCTGAAATCAAATTGCTTGAGTTTTAATCATGACTTTTCTTCCTAGATGTGGATTCTTGTGCATATTATCTATTAATTAGCTTCTATCTCTAAGCTTATTATGACTTCCTCCTTCCCAAGTGATACTCAGAGTTGAACCAGTGGCCTTGCCTACACTAAGCAGATATATTGCCAGTAAGCCATGTCCTCAGCCCCCTTATTATGAGTTATCTATACTAAGCACTCAGGAAATGTTTGCTGGAATTATTTGTTGTTGTTGTTATATAACAAAAGAATAATATATTGAAAAGCTAGTGTCATTTAAACACTAGAAACAGGTTTGGATATGGCTTCTTAGTTATTTTATGACTAAGTCATTCCAAGGAAACTCTCTTGTGGTTTCCCTTTATAATGGGGACAATAATATGTTTTAAATTTTTTGATTACTTAAAAAGCTTTGTAAATAACAAGATGCTATATAAAGCTCAGTTGCTGCTGGTCAAATGGTTTCACTTTCCTTTTCAAGGTCACAACATTTCAGCTGAATAGAAGAAATGAAGTAATCTATTTAAAAAAAAAAAAAAAAAGATATTGCTGGATGAGGTATTTCATGCCTGAATTCCAGCACTCAGGAGGCCCGGGCTCAGTTTATGATCAAGCTAAATCTGACTCAAAATAAATAAATAAATAAATAGATAGACAAATCTATCAGAAACTTTGTGACAGTGATCCCCCCACCCCCACCCCCATGACACCAAATTCAGGCTTCTTCATTTTAAGATTAAAAATATGCAGTTTATTTGGCAGTCCTCTTAAGGAACAAAATTAGAGTAAATGCTACCATTTATGGAAGAATATCTGCCAGTGGGTTCCAGAATTGGACATATTTAGCTGTGCTTAGCAGAATCTAGTTAACCTGGCCAAGTGTATCTATTAAAATACAAAAATAAAAATGTTGTGGTCAACCGTGAAAATATTAATCAGAGTCTTTTTAGTTGAGAATTGTGAAAGTGGCTCAGTCAGCACCTGCCCTGTAGTCATGAGGACCTCAATTTGGATCCCCAGCACCCATGTAAAAAGCTAGGCTAGTAGTGTACACCTGCAATCCTACAGGGGACCAGAAACAGGATCCCAAGAGTTCATTGGCCAGCTAGTCTTGCCTAACCAGTGAGCTCTGGTTCAGAGCAAGACCTTGTCTCAGAAAATAAGGTGGAAGCAGTGAGATGTCCAGCATTTCCCTGTGTTGTGTGCATATGCTCCTGTGCACTTGTGCACACGCACACCCACACACACACAGGTTTTTTCAGCCTAGTTTATAAATGTTGTTTGTCTTTGCCTTGTCTCCATGTCCATCAGTCAGCCATTACGCTTTGTGATGATTTCCTATGTTGCTAAACAGGATACAGGCATTCACTGATTTGTGATAGCTCGTGGATCCAAGAGCACATGTTGTCCCCAAAGGCAGAGTACAAGATATTTTTGGATATGATACTGTTCTCCCTTCTGTTAATTAGAGGCATTCCCAGTACTAGACATTTAGAAGGAAAAGTTATAGTCATGGGCACTTTGACAAAGTTCATTCTTCTGGATGAATATTAAATCATTTTAATATGAGAAGTGTGTTTTACCTTGGAGTAATTTTATTTAATGTAAAAAGTTCATTTGAGATTTTCATTTTAAAGTATTTTTGTTTCTAGAAAACAGCTCATTCTAATGATTTAATGATGTAATATGTAACCTTGATCACCTACTAGAATTTAAATTACTGCATTAATAAGTGAGACTTTTTAACACTAAAACAAGACATAAAAGAAATGATATTGTTTCTTTCATTCTGTTCTGGTGCTGGAATTCAAATTAGACTTTGGCATGCAACTGTGCCCCCAGCCCTGCTTCTTTAGTTCTTTTTCAAGTTTTCAACTCCCTCTCAGAGTTACTGGAGGTTCCCAGCTTGGCTGCGGGTCTAGTGGAGCACTCAGAAGACTGAGATAGGAGCTGGAGTTTGAAGTCAGCTGGGCTTATGTTGAAAGTCACTTCAGAAAAGCAAACAAACCAAATAACAACGCAAAAACCAGTCTGGCCACCTCACTTGCTTCATAGCGTGAAAATTCATAGTAGGAAGAACAAGCCTGTTTAAAGTTGTTTATAAAATTGTTTTCTTAGCTGTCTTTCAGGGATTTAAAAAAAAACAAAAACACCAAAATGATGAGTTTCTCCCTAAATTAGATTATATATTATTTGATACACAGCTATCATTTTGGGAATATGCATTTGATAAGATGATGCAACATTCAGCCATGTGGCATATCTTTATCAGCCTCTCTACTTTAAATCTAGAATTTGTTATTAAAACCGTGCCATAAGAATGCTTTGTGTAAGAATGAGATTAAAAAGTTCTCTTTTTTTTTTTTTTTTTTCTTTTGAGATAGGGTCTCATTATGGAACACATGGAGGCCAGAGGGCAATCTCAGGTGTTGGTTCTCACCTTCTACTTTGCTTGAGGCAGTCTCATTGTTGTTTGCCTCTATGCAGAGTACACCAGCTCAGATGGCTCATGGTCTTCCCTGCTCCATGGTTTTCTCTGCCCTCCCTTCTACTGTAGAAGTATAGATACACTACTGTATCCCGCTTTATATGGGTTTTGGAGATTCAGATGTAGGCCCTAATGCTTGCATGGCAAGTGCTTTGCCCACTGAACCATTTCCCCATCCCTAGAAAGTCTGTTATGGAAGTAGTACACTGAGATCTAAGGACAACAGTCAGCATTAGCTAAGTGGAGAAGGAAGATTAAAAGCATTTCAGGAAAAAGTAAGAACTGCTTTTGTACAATCCCATGGTAAAGGCAAGCATGCCAGATGACAGGAACCGAAGGGAAAGTCAGGGTGCCTGGCAGTGGTGAGTACAAGTGCAGAGGAAGATAGTGTACAAAGGGGCCAGTTATTGAGAGCTTTGAAGACTGGTTCTGGGTTTAGTCTGTATCCCCAGAAGAAAAGGAAGCCATTTGATTCTCTAAGGAGGATGGTAGTTGTCCGTTTCTTCTCTTGCTATGATAAAATGCCAATCAAAGCAACTTGGGGAGGAAAGGGTTTCCTTTATTTATGTCCGGGTCACAGTCCATCATTGAGGGAAGTCATGGCAGGGACACAGAGTGGGAACCTGGAGGCAGGACACCTTGCCTTGTAGCATTGCCTCCAACTGGAGAACTCACACCCAATGATTCCAGCAAAGGAATGCTGCTGGATTGCTCATGGGCTCATGGTTATCCTCAGTAGAGGCTTTCTTCTGAGATGACTCTAGGCTATGTCAAGTTGACAATTAATCCTAAAACAATGACCATGGTAAGATACACACACCACACACACACACACACACACACACACACACACACACACACACACACACACGGTGGGGGGGGGGATCGATCTTGAAAAGATCATTCTGGTTGCAGTGTAGAGCTATTGTACTGTGGAGATTAGGCAACAGTGACCTAGTTATAAGGTAGCTTCAGAAGTCCTAGAAGAACAATAATGAATGTTTAAGACTGTTGTCTTGGTAATTAAAAGGGGATAGATAGGTTCTATAGCTGGAAGGTAACTGTTTCTTTCTCCAGGTAATTCTAACACTGCTATCCTCTCCCCTTACTCTACCTTTAAAAAAGTAGTGATACAGCAGAAGAGGGAGCAGGAAGAATTTAAGAGCCAGTACTTTTGATATGACCTGGTCATTGTGTTCATTATCTCGCTACAGCTGTTGTCACCTGAACGAGACTGTACAAGAGTGGGCTCATCCCCATTTCCTTGTGCATGGTGGTGGGGCACATGCTATGGAAACATTCTACCACAGAGCAAAAGTCCCAGCCCTAGAGTGAGTGTTTTAGAGGACATGCTCTGTATAGGCTTAAGAAGTGAAAGCTAGAACAACTACCACAACCTGTTTTTGTCATGAGGCCATTTACTGAACTTTTGGGGATGTTGCATTGTCTTAGAGACATACTGGTAGGAGACTAACTCAGCCTATTAGGAAACAGCCCATCATGTGTCTAATGTGGCCCCAACCCTGGACAACTACAAGGAAAATTGAATAGAAGTGGGGAGGGGAGCATTTTATAGTCATAACCCAATCCCTGTGAGATTTAAATCTCTGATTCAGTTTGTAGATAGTTCCAAGATAAGAATATGGTTTACAGTAATTCTGGCCAGAGATAGCCTCTTTCAGAAGCAAACACGTGTCATAGTTACTCAGTTTAAAAAGAAAAAAGAGCTGGTGGTTGCACGCCTTTAATCTTAGCACTTGGGAGGCAGAGGCAGGGGGATCTCTGAGGTCGAGGCCAGTCTGGTCTACAGACCGAGTTCCAGACAGGCAGGGCTACACAGAGAAATCCTATCTCAAAAGAGAAAGAAAGAAAAAAAGATACTAAAAATAAGGACCAACCACACACAACAGCAGGTGGCTGAATTAGATCCCCTGTTGACTTCATGCTTTATCATTATTGTATATAGAATAAGCATGTTTAGGAAAATTTAAATTAAAATATAAAAATGATAGCATGATACTTAGTGTTATAGAACTTCTTGTGACTCTCCCAATATTCTAATTTGTGCTACATACTATTTCAGTCAATCCTCCTGTCTGTGAAGCAGGGACCACTTTACAGGTGAATAACTGAAGCATAGAACAAGGAAGTAATTTGGTCAGGGTTAGTAAATGAACCAGTGTGGATCTTGTGTTCAGGTTTTTAACTGTTTCACTGTGCTACTTAAGGAAAAGAAAATGAGATGGGGAAGTATTGTCACTAGCTTTGAAGGGAAAAATATTTAGAAACTAAAGATATACATTTATAAACATACAAATTTGTAATGTAAATATATTTGTATAAATAAGTTTAAATAAACTAGTTGTGATAGAAAACTAGTGAACAAGAAGGTAATCTGGAAAACAGATTAACTAAAAGAGACAAGGATAGAAATATGTAAGGAAAGATGACTTGAAAATTATGGCAGGAAGTGTTTCCCTGTAGTGATGAATGGATGTGCTAGTTGAATGCCTTGCTGCCCAGCTAATACTTCCATTTCATTGCCTTCCAGCAAGTGAACTCTGTCCTTGTGATAAACTCTTAGCAATTTTGATGTAAGTGGAAAATTGTGCAACTTCTAGGTCATGCATAAGAAGGAAACTATGGTCTCTCTTTCCTTGTCTTCTGTCCCATGGACTGACAAGAACGTAGCATGGTTGGTGAGCTATTTTGGGGGAAGTGGGACTGTATAGAAAGTAGTACTTTAATGACAGAGTAAGATGTAAAAGTTTGCCTTGTATATTACTAAACTGCCAAAGAAGCCCTAGACCATATGAGTGGAGGTGGGGGAGGCTTGAATATTGTTTAAGATGATATATATTCTCATTATAGCAGCTTAATCTACATCCTAATACAGGAAGAGACCTAGCAAGCAGTTGTCTGACCAGAATTCCAGATATGAAGAAAACTCAAATAGAGATAATATTTAAGGAGATTAAGGTTGAGTATTTCCAAAACAGCAAAAAGACACCAGTTGAAGACATTAGATCCTAAGCAAGCTAAATAGAAATCTAAGCCTAAACAGCTCAGTTAAAACCACAATCAAAATAGCCAGAGGGGGGAAACAAATTACTTTGAAAAGCTCTGCCATTACAACAGCAAAGTTAGTGAAAGAAAAATAGAAACCAATACAATAGACCATTAACTACAGTGTGCTGAAAGTAACAGCTATTAAAACTAACATATTGCCAGGTGCCGGTGAAAGCCTTTAATCCTAGCACTTGGGAGAACAGAGAGGCAGATGGATCCCTGTGAGTTTTGGGCCAGACTGATCCACAAAGCAAATTCCAAGACAGCTAGAGCTGTAACACAGAGAAACCTTGGAAACAAACAAACAAACTAAAATATCTTTCAAGATTGGTGGTAATGGAGAGCAATGTAACTTTTAAAACAAAACCTGGGACCAATTATCACTATTTGGATATCCCAAAGAAAGATTACAGAAGATAGAGTTTAGAGATAAGTAATTCCTGATGAAGGATGCATTATTAGAAAAGGAGCCAGACATGGTAGCACACACCTATAGCCACAGCATTTAGGTACTGGAGCCAAGAGGATTGCTGTGAGTACTAGGCTAGTCTATACTACAGAACAAGACCTTGTCTCAAAAACCAAAGACAGTCATGAACAATATTGGCAGTTCATAGTTGCTGAGGAAGGGGGGGATTTTCTTCAGTGTTGTACCCACTGAAAAGTTAACTTGTGTTTCTTTAAATAATCCCTCTCCTGGACCCATGTAGCCAGTACTAATTAGCTCACTGGGTCACCAAAAAAAAGAAAAAGAAAAAAAAAAAAACACCAAAAATATGACAGAGATTGAGATTGTATCAGGGTTCTCCAGGGGAACAAAACCAATAGAATAAATAGATATTACAAAGAAGATTTAGTTAGTTGTTTTACATGACACATAGTGTGTAGTCCAACAATGTCTGTCTACATACTGGAGAGGCTGAGAACTTTATAGCTGTTAAGTCTACAAGAGTAGATGCCTCAGCTGACCTAACTTGGCACTGAAGACCTGGAAGATTCTTGGAGAGCCACTGTGTAGAAGTCCAAGAGGCTGAGTTCTGCTGCCGGTGAATGATGACAGCAGACTCTCTGCATTATCGGCAGAGTGTAAAGGCAAGCAGACAAAAAGCAACAGTTTTGAACCTTCTCTCTGAGCCTCTGCTGGCGGGTACTATCCACTTCAATGGAGGATTTCTCCATTACTTAATCCTTCCAGAAATTACCCTTAGCCTACCCAGTGGCATGTCTCTTAGTTTATTACGGGCCCAATCAAGTTGACAACCAAAATTAACTACCACACACAGCAACATTTTTAGCCAGTGAATAAATTCAATGGTAGATTGTTTTATTGTCACAGTAGTATGTTAAAACTTTCAAGGCCATTTATCAAACAACAACAGAAATGTTACTGTTACCTTTGAAACTCTTTCACTTGAATATTTAGAAAATCCCAGGGATTTATTCAATGAATTAACTGCCGTTCAAGTGGTGGTACATGTTTTGTCTGTTTGTGAGGATCTCACTATGTAGTAGCCTTGGCTGGCCTGCAACTGGCTATGTAGAACAAGTAGGCTCCAATACACATTCCTCTGCCTTCTAAGTGCTGGTAATAAAGGTGTGTGCCACTATTGCCAGCCTCTTATTAAAGATTTTGACAAAGATTTAGTTAGATGATATAGATGGTTCTTTAAAACAGTATAATTTGTGTTTCTAATTAATATGTATATAAGGAAAATGCAGAGAAATGCTTTGAACCGAAGGACCAGTGGAAACTGCTAGGAGTTCTTTCATGCACCAAAAAGTGATGACACTAAGAACAAGTTAAAATTTAGTGCTTTTTTCATAAAAAAAAAAAAAAAAAAAACAATAACAAAAGCAAACAGACAAACAAAAACCAGACACACTCACCAGCTTTCTAGTAAGGTCTCTACTTTCCCCTTAACTAAAAAGCTTACTTAAGATGTAGATGTACTGAGCCCGTTTCTGTAGGAGGCTGAGTAGCAGAGCTCCAAATTCTGCAAGTGTAGATTGACAGTCCAGAGTCTGAAGCACCTCTGTGCCCAGGCACTTTGGATAAGGGATTCTTTAGCACTTTGTAGATGGGTACTCTTACCATGATATCTAAAACCAAAATGAAGAGGCAGCAGTATAAATCTTAGAATTATAGAGGAAAGTACTCAAGGAACTTAATTGTAGATTAAGGTAATAGTGACCATGCTTTTTGTTAAAGATAGTGACTCTTAGTGCTAAGCAGCCATGGGATGGTTTTGTTGGTTTGGTTTTTGTTTGTTTGCACACTACTGGTGTATGCAAATAACCTTGCCACCAAGATATATCCCAAATACCAAGTATATATTAAAAGGAGTAAGAGAGACTGAAACTTTTCCAGAGCAGTAAAAGAAATGGGTTTTAAAACATTAGAAAAAGAAGACTACTTACTTCAGAGACTAAGAAAGAAATAAAAAAAAATCTCTTCAAACGTTTCAAGTATAGAAATAGAACAGGAATTCTCTTTGTTTTATTTATAACAGTGGGCAGAAATGAAACCAGCTAGTGGCCACTACAAGACCCAGAGAACTGGAAAGAACTTCCAACAGCTCAGCTGCCCAGAAATGGAGTGGAGTACTGTGTGAAGTAGAGATCACAGGGGGCTTCATGACCTGTCTAGTGCCGGGTTTGGTGGCTTGCCACTGAAGAAGTTCTTATATCTTAATTTTAATATTTAAAGCCAGAAAAGGAAAAAATAAACCAAACCAAAAAACAAAACAGCCCTTTGTACACATCTAAGTTAAGCATATTACTTTCTAAGTTTTATATTTGTCATCAATGACTTCTCATAAAGAAATATTCACCATATGTAGTGTATAGAATTGGAGTTAAGGTTTCTTTTCATTGTGTTGGGACTACTTCCTCTTTTGCATTATTCCTAATATCTTCATTTACTTCATTTACCCCCCCCCCCCCTTTTTTTTTTTTTTTTTTTTGGTTTTTCGAGACAATGTTTCTCTGTGTAGTTTCTAGTGACTGTCCTGATCTCACTCTGTAGACCAGGCTGGCCTCAAACTCACAGAGATCCTCCTGGCTCTGCCTCCCAAGTGAGTGCTGGGATTAAAGGCATGCGCCACCACGCCTGGCTGTTTACCACTCTTACTGTTTGTAAGTGAGGATGCAGTGAAACACTCTGAACTGGACTATTCTGTGGATAGAAAGAAAAGTTTAATGGTGGGGACAAACTGCCACTCTGCCTCTGAGAATGGGGAGCAGCCGTTTGCTGGAAAGCAAGCAGATTTTAAATGATAGGGGTGCTTTTGGAACTGATGCAGGCTGTTGAGATGCCCTGTCTGAGGTAGTAGACCACTGTGGGCAGATAGGGGAGGTAGTGGTTTCCTGGTAAATAGAAGCCTGCCTGCAGAGATTCCTGAATGCTTACTTTAAGCTCCTGTTTGCCCAGTATAGCAATCCTCCTGTCCACTGGGGCAGAGTCCCTCTGTTTAAGGCATTGTTACCAGCGCTGCCATTTGGGGGACCTGATTTAGACCTAATATTGTTGATTTTTCAGTTTCTGAGTCTGATTGAATCAATTTTCTTGTTTTTGTTTTTGCTTTCCTAGTTATGTGTGTATGTGTTTCATTTTGTGGGGTAGATGTGGGTGTTTAGGGTGCAAGCATGTTTATATATGCCTTACATATGTTAATGTTAGAGGTTGATGTCAGGTATCCGTTTATTGTTCTCCACCTTATTTAGAGGAGACATAGTTTTCCACTGAACCTGAACTCACTGTTTTTGTAAAAGTGGCTGCCCAGGCATCCCTTAGATTTGCCTCTCATCCCCACCCCTTGCCCCAGCTCCCCTTCTGCCCATCCCCACCTTACTGGTGCTGGAGTTAGAGGAATGCACCACCAGACCCAAACCACCATATCTGGCTTTTTATTTGTGTGCTGGGAATCTAAGTTCAGGTCCTCATGCTTGAGCAGCTCACACCTTATCACCAAGCTATTCCTAGCACCTTTCCTAGTAATTTTGAAAGTATACTCATCTAGTTTGTTGCATTATGTTTTTCCACAGTTGTTTAGACTTGAAATTTTTCCATGTAGAGACAAATACTCATCCTTTTCCAAAGCAAAGGAAAACTTTTATATAACAAAGCCAATCTTCAGACAACCCAGTAATTCTTTGTTAATGATTGAAGCCATCATGATTGAGTGCCACCTCTCAAATATTATACTATTAAGATACGACTTTGAGGATTATGTTTCCAGCACATGAGATTGGCATATACTCAAATCATAGCACCCTCTTAGTATATATTCCCTGTCTCTGTCCTTTTCTTCTACACTCTGGGTTCAGTATATAAACTCAGTAACTGAGTTTTATTTTCTTATTTTAAACCATGCTTTCCTCTTCATCCCATCTACCAACTTTTTATATAATCATGTTTTATAAGTCTCCAATAGATCTTTTATATAAACATTATAACCTTGAAAGGTCTTTAAACATGTTTTTTACAGCCTCCCACAGGGTCTCTTAACTGTTTCTTTAGTTTTGTTATAATCTTAAAAAATTTTTTTGTCTCTCAAATAGTTTTTCAGATCTGTGGTTGTCCTTTCTCATCTAAATGAAATCAGCCCTCCATCTCTGAAGAGCTTGCTTCGTTTAGTGTTAGCCTCTCTGACTCATCTATAAAAATGAAGATAATAGCTGGAGAGGTGGCTCAGTGATTAAGATCATGGTCTGCTCTTCCAGAGGACCCAGGTTCAATTCTCAGCCCCCATGTGGCAGCTCACAACTGTCAGTAACTCTAGCTCCAGGATATTTGACACCCTCACACAGACGTACATATAGGCAAAATACCAATGGACATAAAATAAAAATAAAATCTTTTTTTTTTTTTTTTTTAAAAAAATGAAGATAATACACCTGTCTGTAACTGCTGTTCCAGGGGATCCATTGCCCTCTTCTGGTTTCCTTGGATACTGCATGCATATGGTACACAGACATGCAGGCAAAACATCGTTACACAGAAAATAAAAATAAATCTTTCTTTTAAAATGAGGATAATTGAGATAAAAATGAGAATACTAAGAATGTTGTAGGAATTAAAAATATTAACAAATAAAGTGCCTAACACAGTATTTTGTACATGGTAGGCAGACAGTAATCATTGCAGTTAATTTCTTTTTCTTTTATGTTCTGTTCTAACGTTTCTACCCTTCTCTTGTCTAGTCCTATGGTTATATTAATATTTCCTCTGGTAAACTGGAGCAGATTAGCAGTCTTTTTTTTTTTTTTTTTTTTTTTTTTTTTAAAGACGGTTTCTCTGTGTAGCTTTGCGCCTTTCCTGGAACTCACTTGGTAGCCCAGGCTGGCCTCGAATTCACAGAGATCCACCTGGCTCTGCCTCCTGAGTGCTGGGATTAAAGGTGTGCACCACCACCGCCTGGTGTGCAGTCTTTTCTTTAAGGGGCCACATAATCAATGTTTTGTTGTTTGTTAGGCCATATAGTCTGATGCAATATAGCTGACATGCTATAATCTTATAGTCTGTGCTTATGGCTTCAACCAGTCATGAATAAAAAATATTTAGAAAGAAAATGACATCTGTACTGAGCATGCACATTTTTTTTTCTTTTAGTATCATACCCTAAATAACATGTGATGGTAACAACTTACATAACATTCACATTTTATGAGGCGTCACAAGCAATCTAGAAAAAGTATATAGGGAGATATATGTAGTTCTTATACAAATGTTATGGTATATAAGGGACTTGAACACCTGCAGATTTGATGCATGGTGAACATGAAAAGTGTTCTGAGACTCAATCCACCATTTACACCACATGACACCTTTCATTTCTTCATCAGTTTCTGTATATACAGTCCCTTGCCCAAGTAGACCAGTCTAGAGAGTATTAGAAACTACAAGAAAAGAGGGTTTCAAGGTGAGTGCTTTCAATGAGATAGTAATTATATGGTTTCATATCAGAAAACTGGGGTTTTCCATATGTTATACTATTAAGATGGTTGTTTGTTTTAGAAAGCTAAATCCTGTCATGGCTTGTGTATGCATTTTCCCCCTCCCTAAAACATGCTGTACCCACTTACAGAGTTTTATTCTGTTTTTGCAGTGCTGATAATCCAACCCCGAGCTACATGCTGTGCTCAACCAGTATGCTCCAGTCTCTGCCCCAATTACCAGTTTTAAAATATTGATTCTGGTGTGGTGGAGCATATCTTAACCCCAACACTTGGGAGACAGAGGCAGGTGAATCTCTTGAGTTTGAGGCCACCCTGGTCTATATAATGAGTTCCAGGATAGCCAGGGCAATATAATAGAGAAACTATGTCTCAGTTGATATCTGCAAACATTTAACCATGGGGTAGAGTATGGTGACACACACTTTTTCTCCAATTATTTATCCTCTCTCTCCCTCCTTTCCTCCCTCCCTCCTTCTCTCTCTCATTTATTTTTTTATTTTACTTCCTGATCACAATTTTTCCTCCTTCCTCTCCTCCCATAATCTTCCCCCAACTTCCTCCCTACCTCCCCTCCATCCACTCCTTCTTCATTAGTAAGGGGTAGAAGTAGTAAGGCTAAGCACCTCGCCTTGTGTTAAGACCTAGGCCCTCTGCATATATCTGACAGTTGGGTAGCAGGGGCTGTCTTTGACTCTTACTGGCTTTTGGGACCCTATTCCTCATACTGGGTTGCCTTGCCCAGTTTTAATAGAAGGTGGTGTACACTTCTAATTGAAGTACTCCAGAGGCAGAGGCAGAGGCAGGCAGATCTGTCTGTCAGAGTCCAGCCTGGTCTACAGAGTATTGACCATGTCATCCAGGGGTGCATAATGAGACTGTCTATGAATGAATAAGTGAATAAGGTTAAATATAGCAAACACTTTCTAGGAGAGCACTGTTGGGGTCACTGCTGTTTAGCTCAAATATCTTAAATTTTCTCACCTCATCCAAATACTTGATTTCCTTTAGTGAATTTTATATTTTCGGTTCAATTTGCAGGAAAAACTTTTGCCTTATAGTTCTTTAGTTTGTGTATTTTTAAAATACAGAAAACAAATTTAGGGTTTATTTGCTTTGACAACCAAGTTATGTTATTTTCTAAAAACTAGTTTTACTGAAGGAAGAATGAAAAAAAAATTTTAGAACTTGAACCACAACATTAAGGAGTCAAGATTGACTTAAAACTTAAACAGAGTGCCATGTTTATCCTGTCCTCTATACTGTAGTCTTAGCCAAAGTAAGACATTTTCCGGTGCTTGTTGGGAGTGCAGGACACAAGAGATTTCCATAAAAAGACATAGAGTTTGCTTGGAAGAATATAGTGGGTTTTTTTTTTTTTTTAAACTTGGCAGTAATGTTTTAGAAGTAACTCCTTTCAGAAAGAAAATGTTAATTCCAGTTACTGTTACTGATAATTTGTATGTGTGTGCTTGTTGAATAAGCTAATTTTTTTCGTTTCTATGGATGTGCCTATGTATGTATATCTACAACCAATATTCTGTATGTGAAAATGACTTTGAAAGTTGGGTATCTTAACTATTTTGTTAAGGAACAGAAGCTAAATATTCTGTTGTTGGAGAATTCCCCCAAGTAATTTGATCACCTCTGAATTCTTTCCCGAGAAAATCTGGAGGCATTTGGGGAATATAAACAAGTTCGCTGTTTGCTGTATTGTGACTACCTCATGAAAGATAAACACTAGAGTTAGGGAGCTAGTGAGTTCACACACTGTCATGATGATAGCAATCCTTTAGGAGGCTTGGATAAGGACAGAATTGTCCTCAGGTACAGAAGAGAAGTATCTAATACATATTTAGGATATCCACACGAGTTTGTCAAGCACAGACTTAGCCCAGCTCATCTTTCCTTTTTATGACTCTATGATGACATGTAGTGATCTTCAAGTTCCCTTCTTAGCTTGCTTCCCTTTGCACTGAGTGCCCCTTAGTTGATTGTATCTGCTGCTGTGGTTTTAATTGCTATCATCTTTTAGTCCCTTCCAAAATTGAGTTTCAAAAATAGCTATCAAATTCTCTTACATACTTTTCTCACAGGACTTTCAAACTGCATTTCTCTAAGAAATGTACCTGCTTCAGTTGTAGATGTCCTGTCAGCCACTTACTTGTTCAAGCTTGATACCTAGAAGTTGTGAGTGCCTTTCTTTTTTTCTCCTAACAATTATCTCTGATCAGCTAGAGTCCTGCACCTTCAGAAAAGCACTGCCCCCTTCTCTCAGCCCTGGTGTTGCAATACAGGTCTCCATCAGTTCTCACTGAACACTGATGTGGCTTCCTAACTAACCTCCTTTAACTGTTGATCTGTTCTTTCTTCAGCCATGTTGTACAAATGTAACCATAATAACATTAAAAAACATCACTGTGTCAGGACTGGAAAGATGGCTCAGAGGTTAAGAGCACTGGCTATTCTTGATGACCCAGGTTTGATTCACACCACCTATGTGGTGGCTTACAACCATAAGTAACTACAGTTCCAAGGGATCCGGTGCTCTCTTCTAGCCTCCATGGGTATCAGGCACACATATAGTGCACAGACATGCAAGCAATAAGAACACTCATGCACATAAAAGGTGAAATTTAAATTAAAAATATCACTGTTTTTTCCCTTTGGGTAACTAGATAAAATGTAAACTATATTAGTACAAGTACCTTCACATTCCATAACTTTCTTCTTTGTGTGGCAGTATTTCACTTGGTAGCCCGGACTGGCATCAAACTCACAGAGATCTGTCACTCGAGTACTGGGGTTAAGGGTGTGAGCCACCCCATCCAGCCATGGTTTTGTAAAGCTCCATGTTGAAAAGCATGAAAAGAATCACTAAGGGGGGGTTGGTTGGATGCCTGGCATTTGACCAAGAAAGAACTGCATTCTCAAGCACCAAGTGAACCTTGGGACTTCAGCAGCATATAGGTCTCTTCTTTGCTTTATCTTATGTAGTTTAGTATACATGCTTGGTAGTTTTTGTTTTTGTTTTTTTGGTTTTTTTTTTTTAAATACATTTCTAAGGAATATGTTGTCAAAGTCAATTACTTTTGATATTCCATGGAATTTAATCATGCCGAGAAAAACCAGTGTCTGGATAAAACATGCACCTCTGTTGTTTTGGTTAGAAGACTAGGTGTAACTGACAATTACCCATTCACTCTTCGGTTAGTCATTGAGTGGGAGCTTGGTCCCAGTCTCAAGTGGGTCCTTCTGAAGATTTCTGGAATTGGCAGAGCCTAGCTCCCCTCTCAGGTATATTTGCAAAGCTGTTCTTGAATCCTTTCTCCTGTAGCACAGCCTGAAGTATCTTCAGACAGAAAACTAAGGAGCTATGAGTCTCACTTCATATCTTTCTTACCCACATGTTACCATCCTACATTATTTATTTTTCAATGTCTAAAATAATTATCTTATTTTTTGCCCATTGTTCCAGCAGTTTCCTATAGGGTGAAAAGTTTTACCTTTGTTACTCCATATGGACCACTGGAAATTATTTCTTGGCTTTTACTTTGTAAGATAAGCTTATAATCCATTTATTTTCTGCAGCTCTTTGGATCTTAGGGAGTGCTTACTAACTCCTGCTGGTACAGGTTAACATGTCTTTTCACCTACTATTTATATTCTAAGAATTTTCAAGCTGACATTTTACACAGTTAAGCTATAATGTAACAATGAATAAAATATTACAGAACTACTATATGTTTTAAGCATGTAAAATAGCATGTAGATTATATTAAAATGATTATCTCCAAAGTGCAGCTTTGCAAATAATTAGTTCATGGTTATAATTTTAAGACTATTGATTTTAATGTCCCATTTTCTGGTCACTCTTCAAAGTAACATGAACAGGCTTAATGATTGACACCTAGTAAGAGATCATCTTCAGTCAATTAAAGTTTCTGGCACTAGTCCTATAAAGCTATTATTGAAAACTGTTTGATTTTTGCTCAATAGCCTCTGTGCTCTGGCTAGATAATATCAAGGAAAAAAAATTTTAAGCAAAATCCTGTGTTTGATGCTATATTCTTAAGCTGTTTTGTATGTTTGTGAATTTTTATTTTCATTTTTTGCTTTTTAGGTTGTCAGTATTTAAACAGAGCACATCATGCGTGAGTACAAGCTAGTGGTCCTTGGTTCAGGAGGCGTGGGGAAGTCTGCTCTGGTAAGTTTTTTACCCACCCAGCTATAACTAATCAGTATTAACACACAGGATGTGGCCATTGGCTTGTTTTCATGCATCTAGTCCCTAAGGAAAAGGGCAGCATCATTCTTTATAAACCTGCTATCTATAGTGAAAGATGTGTAGCTTTATACTGTCGAGCCACTTACTTACTCTTTTGTCTGCCAACCACTTACTGGCCACTAGTATTTGTGATTCAAAGTGGAATGTAATTTTCATTGTCAAGGAAGTTTACATTCCATTGGGGAAAGTGTTACAGATTGTAGCAGAGTAGATTCTCCTTTGCCTGACTCCAAGCTTGCATGGAATGAACACCACTTTTTGTTTTATATAAGGTACTTTCCAGCCTCTGGGGTCACAACAGCAAATAAAGAGTCTCATGGAGCTTACTATATAGTAGAAGAGGAGATGTAATAATACACAATTAAACAAAGAACTACAATGCTCTGAAATAAAAATTCAAAATTTTAAGGGAGAGACTGACAAGTGGCCCTTAGCTTTGACAACTGCAAGAAAGGCCAGAATAGCCGGGCATGAGGAAGTGAGGTGGGAGCCCGGGTGACTTAAAGCTTATTAGTAAGAGCTTCTAACTAAGGTCCAAGAACAATAAGACGTAGAATGTAGGGTTTCTTGAGGGTACTGGGAAGCCGATGAGTTAGTTAAATGTTTTATTTAACAAGTGACTTTAAACTATGTAATTCAGAAGAGAGGGAGAAAATTGGGAGCTTGTCAGGCACACTAGCTTGCTTATTGTGTGCTTGGGTGAGGGCTGCGGTTGTGAAAAAGAGACATGCAGATACTGGAAGATTAAATAGGAGGTAGACTTGACACGCATTGCTGGGCTGATGGGGACCTAGGGTGACGGAGTAGAAACACAAAGTCTTGTACTTAGGAGATGCTCAAGTTGCTCAGGTAAAACACATCAAATGCACAAATGAATCTTTGAGAGTTTAAAAGAGGTTTGTGATACAGTTTTAATTGCCACTAATATATTGATCATATTTAATTTTATGAGAATTCCATTACTGTTAGCTTGTTAGGAGTATAAATTAACACCTGTGGAAATGATTTTTCAAATGCGTGTAATTTGATGGAGGAGAGTAGAAACGGCTCTCATGGGCTGGATTTGAATTTAGTAATCCTCCTACCTCAATTCCCCAAGTGCTAGAATTACAAATATATACCACACACCTGGCTTTACATGTGATTTTCAGTTCAGCAAATTTTCTGAACGTTTTATCCCAATTATTAGTTCACATGTACAAAATGATCACATCAAAAGTATCCATTGCAACATTCTTCATAATGATAAGAAATTTGAAATCCCTACCAGTAGGAGCTAGTTAGGTAACTCTTAATACATATTCAGAGTAGAATGTGATACAAAAGCATAAAACACCTCTGTATGTACTGACCTACGACACCTAAGATTTATCATATATAGGGAAGAAAGGTTCTAGTTAGGCTACCATTTGTTTTATTTTTCAAAAAGCTATAGGTATTGGGGCTTGAGAGAGGACTTAATACTTAAGAGGAAATACTGTTCTTGAAGAGGACTTGTAGTTGGAGAGCTTCTCTCCAGGTTCCACCAAGCCCCAGCGGTCCCACAACCTATGTATAAAATGATCATACAGACACTTATATTATTTAAACTGCTTGGCCATTAGCTCAGGCCTACCATTGCCTAGCTCTTACTCTTATATTTAGCCCATTTCTGTTAGTCTATACTTTGCCACATGGCTTGTGGCTTACCGGTGTCTTTACATGTTGCTTCTCATGGCAGCGGCTGGCAGTGTCTCTCTGCCTTCGCCTGCCACTCCCCAAAATTCTCCTCTCCCCTTGTCCCGCCTATACTTCCTGCCTGGCTACTTGCCAATCAGCATTTTATTTATACAGATCAATATCCACAGCAAGGACTTGAGTTCATTTGTCAGTACCCACATTGAATGGCTCACAGCAATGTGTAAGTCCAGCCCCACAGGGTCCTGTGCCCTGTTCTGGCCTGCATGGGCTCATATACACATAAACGTAGATACATATATATAAGATTGAAATGACTTTTTTAAAAGGTTAGAAATGCTGAGGAGAGGGACCTATGAAATACATGAACTGTTACTTGAACAGGTTGGGTAGATGGAAACAGGATGACAGGATGGTAATAGGATAAGAAAAAAAAATTAAATTCCATAGGCGCAAACTAGATGGTCTGGGGAGAGAATAAGGAGAGAAAAGCCCAGGCCTGAGTTCTGAATAGTTGTCAACTATTAGAGGATAGATAGGATGGGAATATCCAACACTGAAGAAGGTATCTTATACTGTGGTTGAGTGCATAGATGTGTCTACTTGACTGCTCAGAAGTCAGGGAGGAAGTCAGTGGTGCGTGGAGATGGTTGCACATCATCAAAGAAGAACATTTGACCTGGTGATGTTGCCACAACCATGTTGGGTAGAGTTGAAGAGTAATTGAGAGCTGAGGAAATGGATTACCATGTAGATAGTCTGCTTATGAGAGCAAACTGAGACAGGAGAAGCTAGAGTAGTTTTCTGTTTGTTTGGGAATTAGAGGTAGCAGAGCATGTTTGTATCTTGGAGGCAGTGATCCAGTGGAAAAGAAGATAATGACCTAAGAGGGAAAAGGAGGAGCAGATCCAGTATGGAAGCCAAAGGAATACAATGAAAATTCATATGAATGAATGTGATATCCTTGAGAGCTGAGAGGACAAGATTCAGAGGAATAATGGAAGGTTTCTCTGTGAAGAAGAAGTGGCTAGGGTGAGGTGGTGGCTGATGTTTACAGACACCAGTAATGTCAAGCTCAGGGACAGTGCTTAGGCTTCCATGCCATCTGTATCTGAGCACTTGTAGTAGTGGAGACAAGTACAAGAGGAGGACCGGACATCTTAGCACTGGGGTCTCATGCACCTGGGGACCTCACATGCTGGCCTGTATTATGAGAACTTCTCCTCTAGGCTACACTAGCTAGAAAGCCATGTCAGACTTTCCCTATCTAAATTATGTCATAATAAAAAGTGATAAAAATGAGGATTAAAGGGCTGTGGACCCAAGGAGATGGCTTAGTGGGTAAGAACTCTTGTCCCGTAAGCTTGAGGATCTATGTGTAAATCCCCAGCACTCATACAAAAGCTTGGGTGTGGGCATGTACACATCTGTTACCTCAAGTTACAGTACAGTGGTAGGATATTTTCCTATAATACCTAGGGTCCTGAGTTGCATCACCAACACAGAGGGATGAAGGGAGGGAGAAAATAATTAAAATTTATATTCCAGACCCTGTTTTAAAACTTCCTAGGAAATATCTCAGAATTATCATCTGTACTTGCCATTTAATTTAATGATAAATGTTCTTTCTAGTGTACATTCAGATATGTTCATTCAGTATACTGCAGATTAAAGTACAGTATTCTCCCTTTTCTGTATGTCCCAAGGGCCTCAGTTGATTCCTGAACCCATGGATTGTACTGCACTCATATATTCTGAATTTTGTATATATTCAAATATAGACACTACATAGTTATCTTTGGCTAGTTGGTGTCTGTGACTAGGTAGTATTTTCCACTGGAAAGAGTAATACTTTGTTTGGAATCTGTATTGTAAGTTCAGCTGGCAAATTGGAAAAGTATTTCTAGGGTACAAGTAGAACTTAAATGTGGTTACAGTCTAAAACTGAAGCAAACAGATATTTAGTAACTCTAAATTCCCTGTTCTTCCTTACAGTATAAACATTTAGAACCCTTGTCTCTCTCCTTTTAGACAAGTTACATTTGGATGGTCTCATTTTTAATGAATTAGAATCATAATCATGTGTAGCAATGTAGTAGCTGTATTGATAAGTTTTTAACATGACCATCTCTTTTTGTAATAAATATCTTTGTAGTTTTGTTGCATTCTTACTGGAAAATACTGATGCTTTACATTTGTATTTATTCAGAATTTCACCAAAATTTCATTTCTTTACAATTTGTAAGGTTAAATAACACTTAGGGACATTTGATTTTCCTTTCAAGTCTTTAACTCTGGTTTGTTTGTTTTCTCCTCTCAGACAGTTCAGTTTGTTCAGGGAATTTTTGTTGAAAAATATGACCCAACGATAGAAGATTCCTACAGAAAGGTAAATGTGAAACACTTACGAGTAGTCTTTACAGCTTTCAAACTTGATCCATGGAATTGCTTTTTAGAATAGTTTTGAGAAATGATAGAAATCTGCCGTGTCTGTTTCTAGAAGTTCACCTGGCTAAAACATTGCTCGCTGGACACTGCTTAGGAGAGTGTTCTATGTGCTGTTGCTGCTTAATAGTTCTTTTTTTTTTTTTAATTTTGTTTTTTTGAGGCAAGGTTTCTCTGTGAGGCCCTGGCTATCCTGAATCTCACTCTGTAGACCAGGCTGGCCTCGAACTCACAGAGAGAGATCCACCTGCCTCTGCCTCCCAAGTGCTGGGATTAAAGATGTGAGCCACCACGCCCAGCTAATAGTTTATTCTTTTCTGTATGCATTTTCCCAGTGGGGAGTTTAAGTAGAAAAATATTGAGCCCACACCCAGGCTTTTGTATGAGTGTTGGGGATTTATACATAGGTGTATTTTTCTACCTAATATTTTCAACTGTTAGTTAATAAAACTTAAGACCATTTTTATGATTGAAGTTATCCCCTAAGTTTTGGTTATTATTTGTAATAAATTTAAAGATATTTACCTTTAGACTATTAAAATTAATCAAAAATGTGTAATAGTATAATGGGAGTACCTGTCATGTTTCTCAGGGTCTGTGGAACATATATGGAAAGCAACTGTAATGCAAACCATGGACCTTTGCTCATAACGATGTATCATTATAGCTTCATTGGTTGTGACAAATTTCCACTCTGCTGTAGGCTGTTGATAAAAGAGAAGGAAGCTGTACATGGTATAGGCAGAGATAATTTGAGACATCTCTGTTTTCCCTTAATTTTGTGGCGAACCCAAAATTTCTCTTAAAGAAGTGAAGTTGGCCAGGCATGGTGATATACACACATTTAATCCCAGCATCTGGTAAACAGAGGCTGGGAGATCTCTGCAAGTTCAAGGCCAGCCTTATCTACAAAGACCCTGTCTTTCAAAAAAGAAAAGAAAAGGAAAGAGTAATCTATTTTGAGAAGAAGCAAAATAGTTGGTCTTGGCAAAAATATGTTCTAATATAAGACTAGGTAGAACTATGAAAAACTTTCATGATTTTATTTTTTCACATATCCAGGTGGGGGTCATATAACAAAATACCATCAAGAGCCAAGGTTATCCCTCCAAAGACTTAACCTACATTTCAGCAGAGACGAAAGTGTTGCTCTGTTAGATATCTGTTTTTAGAATCTGTCTTTGACAGTACTGTGACTTTTGTTAAATTAAGCTTTTTAGGAAATACTGGCCGAATGATTGCATTCTCTTCCAAATTAACACAACTGTGCTCTAGATACCTATGAAACTACAGGCATGGTTCCTTATTTCCTGAAGACTGGCACAGATTTGCCTGTTAACTGTTTGCCCCACACTGAGTGGGGCTGCTGTGAGTTTGTGGCCCCACCAGAAGCACCACTCCTCCTCCTCCTCCTCCTCCTCCTCCTCCTCCTCCTCCTCCTCCTCCTCACTCTAGCAGGGAACAAGGGTCAGAAGAGCCTGTGGGGTGATGGGTTTATTTGTAGGAGACAGGTGTTGCTCTTCTGAAATGTCTCCCAAACAAATTGTTATTTAAGTCTAACCATGAAGCAAGATCTGTCCCTAGCATGCTGAAGGGCTAATTTTCTTAGTCTTTTCTATAAAAATTTTCCACAGAGTTGATAATTGATACTTTCTTTAGGCCAATCTTCTTTTAGAAGACTGGAGAAATGGAATTGGTGTATTTATATTTCACCTTCTACAGTTGTTTTTTTTTTTTTAATTAGAGAGCCCTTAAAGTCTTAAGGGATGTATATATTCTTAAGGAATAAGTAGCTCATTGCTATTTATTTTAATACTTCTGATTTCTCCTTGTATTACAAATTTTGTGAATATTTTAACAACTTGGATACAGTAAGTTGGCAGAGCTTCTATTCCTCAAAATCTTTTGTTTTCGGTTTGACCCATGTGAAGCCTGGCATCTTTTGTTGGAGATAGTTTCTCTCTATGTCACGCATAGGGCCTTAAATTCCAACTCTTCCTGCCTGAGCCTCCCAGTGCTGAGGTTATAGATAAGCACTACCACATCCAGCTTGGGTTTTTTAATTCTTTGCTTTCCATGAAGATCATATATAGATCTCATACATAAATCTATCATAATTATATATTATGTATATGATAATTTTTTTTCTGTTTTTTGTTTGTTAGAATTTTTTCCTATTAGAACTGTATGTGCCATTTTTCTTAAATTACAAAGCCTGTTGTTTTGCCTTCCAATAAGAACAAATGAACATCATTGTAGTAGTCAGAAAATACCTACACTCAAGTTTAACCATTCTGGCCCTTGGAATCTTGCTAGTGTGCTCAAAGACCCCTCCCTGTTCTTTATTGTGTTACTAAGTTGAAAAACACTTGGTAGTTGTTAATAAGTATTTGGAAGAAGTAAAAGGAAAACATGTTGATGTTGCTCTTTTGTTTTTTCTTCTTTGTTCCACTATAGCAAGTCGAAGTAGATTGCCAACAATGTATGCTGGAAATCCTGGATACTGCAGGAACAGTAAGGATTCTTTTCTTTTCATTTACCAAGTTTTAGTCTGTGAGCAGATTTTGTTATCTGAATAATTCTCTGTGTAAACTGATTATTCTGATTTTTTAAAATTCTCTAAATGTAAGCCTTCATACATTTTCTTAGGCATATACAATTGTTTTGTGATGTGATTGATATCCACATATGATAATTGTGTACTGAGTTCACTTGAAGAATAGAAGTTTTTTTGGTGGAGAGGGAGCAGTCTTTTTTATAGTGTAGTAAGGCATATGCTATAATACATATGTAAAATATATTTTTTTTTTAAGTTATTTAAGGGCTGGAGAGATGGTTCAGTGGTTAAGAGCGCTGGCTGCTCTTCCAGAGGACCTGGGATCAATTCCTATCACTCACATGGCAGCTCACAGCTGTCTGTAACTCCAGTTACAGAGGATCCGACACCCTCACGCAGACATACTTGCAAGCCAAACACCAATGCATGTTAAATAAGTATATGATGGGGGTGGAGTGTATGTAAGTTCAGAATTTTAGTTAAGGTAGGTATTCCCTTCCTAGTCCCACGCTCCTTAGCACTCTAGTTAACTGGTTTCCTACAGATTCTCAACACTGTGTGTTTCTCCTTGGGCCCTGTGTATTTGTTGGTCTCTGCCTGGGACACCTTATAAGAGCATCCACATTAACCTCCTCTTCCTTCTTGCTCTCCCATTACCTGTAAGTACTTTCCCCTCAAAAATGTAAACGTTTACTTCACACCCCACTCCACACCCCCAAAATGAGAAACTCTTTTTCAGCTTTATTTTTTTCTGTCACATTACTGCCTGGTCTACTTTGTACTTTATTTTTGTTTATCTCCATGTATATTCCTTTTAAGATTTTTGCCTTTTGTGTTGACCAACATATTTTCCTGCTGAAACAGTTGTTAAGTAGATGCATCTTGTAGACTATCCTTAGGAAGAAGGTTGGGATTCTCAGAAATAGAACTAACTATAGCAGTACAGTATTTACTCTTTATTAGTAAGTACCAGAGGCTGTAATCTCAAGAGAACATGGAAGGAATGCTAGTGCTAGAATTTCTAATTGAGTTTATAAGTGAAGAACCCAGAAAAACACACGAAAGACTAAACTTGAAGATTAAGGACGTGGGGGAGTGTTAGCACAGCTGACGTCTTGCAGTACAAATCAAATGCAGCAAGCAGGCGGCTGGAGCATCCCGAACTGTTTGGATATCATGGACAGAGAGAGGCATGACAGCGGGAATCAGCAAGCTAAAGAAGCAAACGGTTTATGAAGCTTTGTGGATTTGTACGCTTAATGATAGAGGTTAAAAAGTTCATTTTTAATCTTCTGCTATCTGCTATATGTGACTTCTAAAATACTGTGTATAAAATCCAAGCACTTTTTAGATAGGATTCTATTATATATTGTTATCTATGGTTATAACATACAATAATGATTTCTTCAAAGAAGGGAAAGTAGGTTTTAGGCAAACAGAATCATTTTAATTAGTGAGACTAGCTGTGTGACCAATGTTAATGGTTAGTGAAACTGAAGAAAATAGTCACTGTACTATTCTTAGATCTTTTGTAAGAATTTGAAATGCAGGGAACAGAAAGATAAAAATATATGAAAAAGCTCTTTTCAAGAGTCTAACCTAGAATTGGTTATGTACTAATTGTCAAGATGATAAAACATCAGTAGGAGGATAGTTGATACTGCCCATGCTGGATGATTATAACTCAGTAGTGGATTTGCATCTTGGATTGCTTCTACTTGAGTGGTGGTCCTATTATAAGTCTTCCAAACAAAATCAATTAAGGTTTGTATATTAAAGGAATTATACCACACAATTATTATTTTCAGTTTCTAGAAACTAGTATAAAGTCTTATGACAATATGTAATTTAAAATGTATGTCCTTATTTGAGATTATTCTATTTAAAATCATTCCAGCATACATTGAAAAACTGCATATATATTTATAACTGGATCTTTTTTTTTTATATTATAGGAGCAATTTACAGCAATGAGGGATTTGTATATGAAGAATGGCCAAGGGTTTGCACTAGTTTATTCAATTACAGCTCAGTCTACGTTTAATGACTTACAGGACTTGAGAGAACAGATTTTACGGGTTAAAGACACAGAAGATGTAAGTATTTCTCTCATTAAAACATTGCCATCTCTTCATAGTCAAATAAAAGTGTCTGCTTTCAGGCCAGGCAGTGGTGGCGCACACCTTTAATACCAGCACTAGGGAGGCAGAGGTAGGTGAATCTCTGTGAGTTCGATGCCAGCCTGGTCTACAGAGTGAGTTCCAGGACAGGCTACAAAAGCTACACAGAGAAACCCTGTCTTGAAAAACCCCCCAAAAAGGAAAAAGAAGGAAAAAAAGTGTCTGCTTTGTCATCAGTATAAGCTTTGGAAGGTATCTAGCACATGTCAAAAACAGCCCGTGAAAATAAATTTTGACTTTCAAAGTTAACCTATAAATTATATGCTGGGATGTTTAGAATATGAGATTTGTGCGGCAAAGTGAGCGTTGTACCATGTGGTTAAAAAGTACAGGAGAGATGAGTTAGAAGACGTCACAGCAGAAGGAGGAGTAAGTGGGACTCATGTTGAGCTTTAAATGTGAGAAGTAGTATTCATAGAACCATAATGATTAATGTTCCTTTTTTTAATAGTCTACCATACATGTTCTTTGGGTTACTTTGGTGTTTTAACACATTGTTTTGCTATATAGCCCATGCTAGCCTCAGACACTTATCCTTCCTATCTTCATCTTTTTGTTTGTTTGCTTTGATTTGGTTTGGTTTTTTGAGACAGGGTTTCTCTGTGTAGCCCTGGCTGTCCTGGAATTCACTCTGCAGACCAGGCTGTCCTCAAACTCATAGAGGTCTGTCTGCCTCTGCCTCCTGAGCGCTGGGATTAAAGGCATGCACCACCACTGCCCAGCTTTCCACCTTCTAAGTCCTGGGTTTATAGGCATGTACCACCCTTGTTGGTATCATATACCTTTTTATCTTTTGTAAAAAATGAAATACATTTTACATGTTTACATCAAGTTGAAGTTACAGAAAAATCCCTTTTCAGTTACATATATTTGGATAGAAATTTTCAGTTGCACCTTTCTGGTTTGTGTATTTTCTCTAATGGAAGCATATTCACCTGCTCAGGACTTTAACCTTGATAATGTAGATAGGAATTTGTGCCATATAACCCCATGACTTCCCTTAATGAATAGTTTTCTTCTTTTCTATGATGAATTTATCCAAAGAGCTCTGTTTTCACAGAGTTACAATGAGTTCTGGTAATGTTAAGCCCCTTTATTTCATCAGTAAAGGACAAAAGATGGAGTTGAAGATGCCTAGACTGTTTAATGTAGCCTCTTTTGGGTAGAAAGTTCACCATGTCTATTACATTTTTTCTTTTGTGTAGTACTGTTGTCTTACAACCTCCTGGCTTTGTTCTCTGAACTTTTAGCTGAGAAACCTAACACAGTTTATTAGCTGTAGAAGTAGGATGTTGTGTTTCAAGATAGTCAGGCATCTGTGGTATGGAGAAGGAAGACACAGCTGCTTGGTGACTTTTTTTTTTCCTTATGTATGTGTCTTCCACGTGAGGCTAGAAGAGGATGTTGGATTCCCTAGAGCTAAAGTTACAGGTGATTGTAAGCCACCTGACCTAAGTGTTGAGAACTGAACTCAGGTCCTCTGATAGAGGAACAGGTGCTATTGACCACTAAACCATCTCTCCAGCTCCTATCTTTAGTCTTAATCCTCTCTAATATTTCACCTACATAGTCTTCAAGTCTAATTAATATTAGATGTAGAAGTAGAAGCTGATAATAATGTCACGATTTTGGGCATTTATTAGACCTTGAGATGAAGCATGTAAACTACTTAGGGTCAATGAATATAGTGTTTAATCTATTGCAGGGAGTTCCTTTTCCTTCAGAATTTTCTACTTGAGATTCAGTTATTTGTAGTAATCGACATAATTTTAGGATTAAATAAGAATTAAGGGATGGAGAGATGACTTAGTAATTAAAGTACTTGCTGCTCTTACAGAGGACTAGGATTCAATCCTCAGCATCCACATGACAGCTCACAACTATCTGTACTCTTTTGGCCGCCCTAGGTACCACACATGAACGTTGTATACAACATTCATGCAAAAAATTAAAATGAAGAAAAAATGGGATCATATTCTTTAGAATAACTTGGTATATGAATGAGTTCTTCCATTTTTTGACCTCTTTCCTTCTTCCCTCCATTTCTTCTTCCATCCCAAACAACTCACAGCACCCTTTTTTAAGCACTTGGTGGAGCATACACTTATAGACTGTTGTGTTTCAGTTGTTAATTGTTTATTTGTAAGAAGAGAGTAAGAAATAGTATGTAATAAATTTGTTTTTTCCTTCCTGCAGGTTCCAATGATTTTGGTTGGCAATAAATGTGACCTGGAAGACGAGCGGGTAGTTGGCAAAGAACAAGGCCAGAATTTAGCAAGACAGTGGTGTAACTGTGCCTTTTTAGAATCTTCTGCAAAGTCAAAGATCAACGTTAATGAGGTAGCCTGCAACTACTGGACAGTACAAACAAGTGCCTGTCTACTTTCTGTTAGCCTTCAATTAGTAGCCAGAATTTTTAAGAAAAAGAATTACCTCGATTTTATTACCCTGTAGAAAATAGTAATTTCTAGATACCATGTTCTTTGGCTTCCATGACATCACTCTCTGATAGTTGTAATGCAGACACCTAATTTTAACTTATTGTCAAAGGCTGTATATAAAGTCCTCTTAAGCCTTTAAGTGATATACTAGAGCTAGCATGTGAAAATGTTCACACTTTTATAGCAGTCACTTATCCAGTTGAATATTAAAAATAGGTGGTAAAGTCCAATAGAAGAGTACAAAAAATTAAAGTTGCTATTATAATGGATTTTTGTTATTTAATACCATCATAAAATTTGATTTTTGATTCTTGCTTCATTTTTGATACATGCCTGAATGTGTGGGATTTGTGTATGAATGGACATGTAATTCAAACCATTCAGTCCTTTTCAGCTGTGTCCAGATGAACACAGCTGATGTAAGTACTCCACAATCTTAAGTTATTAACTGTGGGCCTTCTGGCTTTGCAAATGGGCTGTGTGCCTCGTTTTAGAGAGCCAATAGCTGACCGAGCCCTAAAAACTTACTGTAGTTTCCAAATTGCTACTGCCAGCCAGGTAAACACATGAGATTCCTTTTGCTTGGGAACTTCACCAGAAGCCTTTGAAAAAGAATCTCAGGGGGGCAGAGAGGCAGAATAAGCCTCCTGTCCCCTTCTCTGGCCCTTGGAGCATGCCAGGCAACTAGACCCAGGTGGGAATGAGAGTGGGTTAGGTCGCTGAGGCTGGGGCTTTACTCACTGTTCCCTCTCTGGCCTCTGTTCTGTAAGCCATTTTCCATAACTATGCTTGTAGACTATTAGACTTTTAAAATGGCTAAATTATTTTAAACACCTGGCAAGGGAAAAAAAATCGGCTTACTACAGATTCTGTTTCTTACAAATAGTCAAGAATGCTAAAGGTTGCTTTTTTAGGTGAAACCACTTTTAACGAATAAAAAAAAATCTTTAATTCCATTTATCTGGCAAACATTGAGTACCTATTGTATACCTGGCACTTTATTCTGCACCCAGGTGGCATTCATCCAGACAGAACTATTTCTACCCTTAAGTTTACATCCTAGTTGGGAAACAAGTCCTACTGAGTGCTTCCATTACAGTTACTTGTTATTCACTGGCAGGTAAATGAGAAGAAATTGATAGCCATCCATCCATCCACTCATCTTTCTTTGTTATGAAATTAGAACTTTCTAGAGGTTGTTTTTGAAAATGTGGCTATAATAAAAAATTAATGTTTAGGGTAGTATTTTCTGAAAGAACAAGCAAGCAAGAAAAGGAGCCAGGTATGGTGGCATATACTTGTAATCCTAGCACTCTGGATGCCAAGGCAGGAGAATGAGCTCTAGGCCAGCCTGGACTATATATAACAAGACCCTAACTAAAATGAACAAACAATATTTTAATGAAGAATACATTACAGTTGGTGAGTGCCCCTGAATAGTACAATTGTAGTGTGATGTCATCTTATATAATACGGTTGGCCTTTGGATCTGGTTCCTTACTGTGTCAGACACCCTCACTGCTATCTACCTACTAAGCTCATCAAGTGTGCTGAGCTGAATTGGACCAGAGTCCATCACACAAGACATCTTCTGTAGGAGCCAGAGTTTAGTAGGGAGGAAGTAAATATTCCTCATCTTTAATTATGGGAACTACACAGGCTAGTAAAAGCTCCCTTGAATGCAGTTTTTAATGCAGCAGAATTGACTTTTTCATGACAGTCTTGTTTAAGTTTCCACATAGGGGTTTAGAAAACAACATAAAATGTCATAGTCATTTTATACTCTCTAGTTCTTTGAAAAACCACACAATCTGCATGTTAGAAATGAGAGTATAATTTCAAGTGTTTTTTTTTTTTTTTTTTTTTTTAAGGTTTTACTCTTTGTAGCCTAATAATTCAGCTGCAAAAGTCCTTGGATAGTTTATAGTTGTTCAGACAGTTTATGCTGCTGTATAAATGTTTGTGTGGCTTCTGAATGCATGAAGATAGAGGAATAATAATTTCACAAGATTCAGCTCTTGACTTCAAATTTGCAAACAGACAAGAACACAGTACTTGGCCAGAGCCCTCTAATTCTCTATATTCTACAAGTAGCAATTGATACACTGGAATGACCTCAACCGAAACCCTAGATTTCTTTTTCTTTGCTGAGGCTGGAGTAATGATTGGAATAAAGACATCCCAATTAGGAATGGGAGAGGGGTTGAGAAACTCTATTCTGTGTTCCCTCTAGATTTTTCTATAGTTCAGAGAGATGAGGAAGAACCTAGGCTGGGGACTTTCAGCATTTCTAACCAAATATTATAGTTCGAACTTGCCCTCATCACTGAACATCTGCTGCTGTGAGGTAGGCAATGTTTTCCAAAGAAATCATTTAGAATAATACTACAAGCAATCAGTTACCTGTCTCTATAATGTGTGCCAGAATTGGACACTGACTGGTATGAAGAAACTGAAAGAGGAACTGCATATGTGTTTCATTAATTTACTGTTCTGGTTTACCTTTTTGTTATTTTGTATCATAGTTTGCATGTTAAGCTTTGAGCACCAGTGAGAACTTTTTCCTGACTCACATACATTAAGTTCTTAAAGGCTTCAGAGTTGTGGAAACAGCTACCATTTTGCTTATAACTGCTATAGTTTTAACCTCTTAGAAATAAGACTATAGAGAGTGGAGTGTTTTTAGGAAATGGGAGTTGAATGGATAGGATAAACAGAAAAGAATATATTTATTTATAGCTTTGTAATGAATCTTTTTTTCTTTGCAACCATTTAATCTTGTAATCTCTGAATCATTTGAAAAAGTAACAGATAATTATCATCTTAAAGAAATGTAGCTTGTCATCTTTTAAAAACAATGCACAGGCTAGAAGACTACATAGTTCAGTGGTGGAGGACTTTCCTAACATGCACAGGCTCTAGGTCTAATTTCCTACTACAACAAACAACAAAAGAAATAAATGTAAGTCATTGATGTTAAAAATCTCTTGCTTTTGAAAATTTACTTAAAATATTCTAAAAACAAGAAAAATAGTCTGTTTATCCCTCATTTAGATTCACTAGTTATTAACATTTTGTCACATATTTATAGAAATCACTTTCCTTTGCTCCTATGTATTTTAATATGTGTTTCCTGGGATCAAAAGTGTTCTCAGGCTATAGAGATTGTTCTGTGGTTATGGGCTTTATGAAAGGCTCCCACGGCTCACAACATCCTTTAAGTCCAGCTGCAGGCAATTTAACACTTTGGGACTCCACAGGCACCCACACAGATACATAAATGGAAATTTTTTTTAAAAAATCACTAAGATTTTAAGGACATTCTCTAACAAAACAACAACTTATTAAAATCATGCAGCTAAAGATATAACTCAGCTATAGAGTGTTTGTCTGCATGAGCAAAGCCTGAGTTCAGTTCCCAACACTGCAAAATAAAAGTAAAATCAGAAAACTTGCTTTCAACACTGTTTTGTTTATATGTAGTTTTATCGTATTAAGTTTTATTGTGCTAATGTTTTAAAGACTGGCAGCTGAATCTGGTTCTTTGCTAAAATAATGCAGGCACTCATTTACTAGTGACCTGGGATGAAAATTGCTGAGTTGACTTTAAGGAATACAATAGGGATGGACTGGTAACCCAGGCTTACTAACCCACTTTTATGAAATAAAAAGTCTTGTATTTTTGTCTTTGATGATTTTTACTCTTCAAAAAAGAATCCCCAAGATTATTACTGTACTGTTTGTGCCTTCAAATCAAGGGTCAGTGGACTTTTCCTGTCTGTTGTTGTTGTCTTGTTTGCTTTGACCATGGAGGTGCACACTTTTAATCCCAGCACTCAGGAAGTAGAAGAAAATGGACCTCTTGAGTTCAATGCCGGCCTGGTCTACAGAGTTAGTTTCAGGCCATCAATGGCTGAATAGCGAGACCCTACCTTAAAAAAACAAATCCATAAGGGGTGGACATCATGTACCTGTTCTTGTATTACCTGAACAGACATGCCTTTTCCTGTCCCAGCCTAAAATATGCATCATTATCAAATGCAAATTGAGGGAAATTCTATACATTTATTAGACTTTATTTTTCAGAAATGACAAATACCTGGAGGACAAAGACCAAATTTAAAGTCTTCCCAATTTTAAAAGGCCAAAAGCAGTTCGTGGGGTAGTATCCATGTATAATCCCAACACTTGGGAGATGGAGGCAAGAGGATCAGGATTTCAAGGCCAGCCTTGACTAATAGTGAATTTGAAGCCAGCATGGGCTTGAAGTGAGATTCCCCATCTCAAACAAATAAGCAAATAATAACAGACAGACAGGTACTACAATATCAAAAAACAAAATGCAATGTGGATGCTGATAAATTTCTGCTCAAGAGGAAAGTAATGTTTTAGGGCCTCATTGAGATAATTGACAAAATTAGAATTTACACTGAAGATAATACAAAGAAATCTATTGATGTTTAAATGTCTTGACTAGGATCAGCATTATGCTAAAGTTACGTAAGAATATATTCTTGCTGGGTGAGATGGCTCACGCCTTTGATCCCAGCACTTGGGAGGCAGAGGCAGGTGGATCTCTGAGTTTGAGGCCAGGCTGGTCTACACAATGAGTTCCAGGACAGCTAGGGCTACACAGAGAAACCCTGCCTTGAAAAGCCCCCCCTCCCCAAAAAAAAGGAAATGTATATTCTTATTCTGGGGGATATGTGCTTAGCCCTTTAAGGATCCATGCCACTATCATATGGTTCAAAATTATTACTTGGATCTAGGAACAATGTACGGAAGCTCTTTGGTGCTGTTACTATAATTTTAATTATAACTTTTAAGTATTCACTGCCTTTCACTTTTAATTTTTTATTATAATTGACTACTGGCTGTCTAAGGTACATATCCTTCCTCATGTATATGTAAGGCCCACTTTACTCTGAGAGTTAGCTTGGGGAGCTAAGAAACTTCAGAAGAAAACAGTAAAGTTCAGTTCTAATGGCAGAACAATACTTAATACTTTCAAAATGATTTTGTGGAACAAATAATCAGTACTTTTTATTGTTGTTTTTACCTAGATATTTTATGACCTGGTCAGACAGATAAATAGAAAAACACCAGTGGAAAAGAAGAAGCCTAAAAAGAAATCATGTCTGCTGCTCTAGACTTGAAGTCAGCAGCAGCTCTGAGCCAGGTAAGATGCTTAAGCAGAACAAAGGCCTTCCTCGTTTCTCCCAGCTGGAACCGTTTTACTTCCTCTGAGAATTTCTGAGCCTCCATTGCTCACCCATGTGACAGACACCTATCTCTGTTGGATAATTTGCCTCCTCCTCAGGAGAGTCTACACTCTAAAATTAGGGAGGACCATGTGTGATTGGCCCACCACATTGTTGTCAACACCTGCTGAAGAGTGGGTATTTAAGAAATGGTGCTAGAGGCTGGGTAGAGCACTTACCTAGTGTTAGCATTTCTGTTTGCTCCTCTTTGAACTTAGCAGTAGCAAAAATATATAATGTGTTATGTCTTCCATCTTTCACCCAGAGCTGTGTTTTTAGAAGTATCCATGTTACATGTATCAGTAGTTTATTTTTATTGTATGACAATACTTAATTTATTATTTGACTAATGGGTATTCTGCTATTGAGGGACTTTTGCAGAATTAATACAGATAATACTGAGCCTAGCCTGGCAGCTCACACCTATTATCCCAGACAAAGAATGAGGCAGGAAGATTAGAAGTTCAAAGCCAGCCTCCCTTACATATCGAAGTCAGAACAGTCAGGGCTACATGAGACCCTGGCTTAAAACTAAAACAAACAAAATAAATGGATGGGGCTGGAGAGATGGCTCAGAGGTTAAGTTGTGGCATGGCAGCTCACAACTGTCTGTAGCTCTAGAACAGGGTATCTGGCTCACACAGGCATATATGAGGGCAAAACACCAATGCACAAAAAGAAAAAAAAGCCTGCAGTGTGGTATTTTATATATATCCATATATTTTATATATATATGGATAGTTTGCAGTTCTATGCATGACTTGCACACATGCATGTACCCAGAAACATAATGGCTAGCTCATAATATATATATAATTTTTTTTAAAGTGATTGTACCAGGGTACATGCCTCAGCAATTCATGAGTTCTACATCCTCCCCAACATTGGTATTTTTAGGCTTTTTAAACCTGAGCCATTCTGTCTGATGTGTGGTGGCATATGAAGTTCTGCTTATCAGTTCTTCTCAAAAGTGAGTGACTCTCCAACAAATGTTTTACCAGTCTGCATCAGGTGGTAGTTGACTTCAGATAGCATTTCAGCTTTCATTAAGTGGACCCACTAGAGAGAAATTCATGGCAGCATTTGTACTACCAGTTGGGTAAGAAGCCAGGCCCTGTGAGCTAGTTTCTTGTTTTCTTTTAACTACATATTTAAATCCCCTGATGTTTCTTCTTTGTCAGCTAATAAACCAAAACAGAATGCTTTCATGGAGCAGATATATGGTGTAGTTGGAGGCTAATTATGTGAATATGACTAAACTTGATGGAGTTAGAAGAGGAACATAAACCCTACTCACTTGAGAGTTGATAACACTAACTATTGTTGATCTCTGGGGCCTCTTTAGTAGATTACTGCTTTCTGAGTTCCTGATGAGCTAATTTGTGCTCCTTAGAGATAGGGATGAGTAAGTATGTCTCTTAGAGAAAACAATTGAGTAACTGCAACCCTTTTTAATGGAAAAAATAGAAAGGAGGAAAAGTGTAGTCTGGGGTGGTCAAAGTGGGAAGTTCAGCTTCTGTCTAAATGGTTTCTTTTTCTGAAGAGCTGAGTGGCTTTTCCTGAAACTGACTGGTTAAAACACTTTTAATCATGAGTTTCCTGAAAGTGATTATTGTTAAGATTACTGGTGTTTGTGTGTGTTTAAGGAAGGGGACAAAGACAAACATGAGGACCCAAGTTAGTAATGTGTTGTTTTACTCTTTTATAGTTGACTGGCTTATTGACACCTTGGCAAACCTGAATTTTAACTTTGCATTATCAAAAAATGTTCTTTTAGCTTAATAGCTTGGCCTATTAGGATTTGAAAATGCATTCATACAGCTTACCTTAGAGAAGAGAAATCTTGCCTAGGTCTTGCAATAAGCCATTCATATTGGTTGCATCAATCCTTAGACTTGTACAAATTCAATTTAAAATGTCGTCTCCTGAGATCTTGTAGGTGTGTGATGACAAAGGCCTTATCAATCAGAATGCTTTGCAGCACATTGATTGTGATTTGCAATGCCATGTTATACGCGTGTTTTTTGAAATACTAAAGCTTAGTTAGTGGCTCATGCCTGTGGCTGTTCAGGCTAAGGCAGAAGGATTACTTGAGTGTAGGAGTTTGAAGCCATCCTGGCCAACAAGACTAGGGTGGAGAAGTTCTAAGATAACAGGGTAGATTTAATAACAATTACAGTGTTTTAGAGTAGCTGGACCTTGGGGGCAGCTTATATGTCTATAAGCCTTTAAGTAGAAAATCATCAGGAGTTCTCCCTCTAAATTAATTGGCTTCTGCTAAGTAGTAGGACCTGCTGATTTCTTCTGCCTTTGAGTATGGGATCTTTCTGCATTGTCTTCTGCCAGCTGTGTTAGAAATTATAGTACCTAATATGGGATCAGAAAATGGCTGAAAATAGAATTTCACACAGAGTTTATGTAGACAAATATTGAACTGAAAAAAAAAAAAAGATAATGGGATACAAGTAAAATATTACCGTCTGCCACTTTATAGGTAGGGTATTAGATAAGATGTGAATAGTAAGTATAATAAAACCAGGGACAAACAAAAATTGATTATTCATAGCTGTTTCTGCACTCAGTCTTCTATATTTGGTTTTGAACTTTTGAGACAGTCTTGCTTACTCCAAACTGTAGTCAAAGTCAAACTTGGACTCCTGAGCCTCATGCCATCATGCCTGGCTTATTTTTGAACATGTGTAATAGGAAGATAAAATAGCTCTTCTACTGAAGTAGGGTGGTGTAATTTAGTTCCTTAGTAATGGTCAGTAGATGTCATCCTTTGTGTGTTATTAGATATCTGTTTATTGACTGCCACCTTCGGACAACAAGAGAACTCTATCTATGTGTGTCTGTGTCTGTTCAATGTTCCAGATTACAGAAATGAAGAACTGTTGCCTAATTGGAAAGTGCCAGCATTCCAGACTTCAAAAACTAGATCTGAAGAGGCTTCTCCTGTTTTATATATTATGTGAAGAATTTAGATCTTATATTGGTTTGCACAAGTTCCCTGGAGAAAAAGTTGCTCTGTGTATATCTCCTGGAAATAAGACATAGTATTTCTCCTTTGCAATAGCAGTTATAACAGATGTGAAAATAAGATACTTGACTCTAATACAATTATACAGAAGAGCATGGATGCATTTCAAATGTTAGATGTTACTACTATAATCAAATGATTTCATATTGACCTTTTTATCATGACTCCTCCCTATCAAGCACTAAAAAGTTGAACCATCATACTTTATATCTGTAATGATATAGATTATGAAATCTCCCTTCAAACTCATTGCAGCAGATAACTTTTTTGAGTCATTGACTTCATTTTATATTTAAAAATTATGAAAATATCATCTGTCATTATATTCTAATTAAAATTGTTTGTGCATAATGCTTTGGAAAAATGGGTCTTTTATAGGGAAAAAACTGGGATAACTGATTTCTATGGCTTTCAAAGCTAAAATATATAATATACTAAACCAACTCTAATATTGCTTCTTGTGTTTTACTGTCAGATTAAATTACAGCTTTTATGGATGATTAAATTTTAGTACATTTTCATTTGGTTTGTGTCTTTTTGTTATTGTTTATAGATTTAAGTCCTTTATTTTATAATGACCACATTGTTTAAGTGCAACAGTAGCTCCTTTCTGCCTGAATTGAGCAGAACAGTTGGCTTTAAACTACACTTATGGGTGATTTCTCTAGGAACAGACCTCGCACTTCCTGCTCTAGATATATTTATTCCTACTCTACAGTAAAATACACCAGACGACATAGAATAGTTTTGTATATTCTCTCTTGACCTTAAAGATTGTATCTTATTGAATAAAATATCCCACTCTGTATTATTTTTATATGTAAAAAGATAAGTTTAATACTGTATGAGGGTTTGACTTTGACTATTGCAAATCCTGCACAGCTTGTAATTTCATCCAGGGAATCCTTGCCATTGTCAATTTGTTGGTGTGAGTGAGTCCACCAATGCAGTGTTCTGTGAAAATTTTCAAACTTGCTTTCTACGAGATTGAAGAACTCGAGGGAAGTGGTTGCAACTCAGAACACAAACAGGGATGTGTGACTTGACTGTCTAGTGGTGTAGCAGGAGTGGTATGAAGATGGCAACATCACAGTTGTAGCTGGCTGTACAGAGGTGCTTTTCTTTTCCTTCTCAGTTGCATTTTATAAAGGTGGGGCTTATGGAGGACATGGACCCAGGGTGACACTGTTGTGTGTTCTCCATGAAGAAAGGGACAAATGGCTTGTTGGCCAGCTGCATACTGAGAAGAAAGCAGATTGCAAGCGTAGGAAACCCTGTGCCTTGTCCCCCAAAATCAAGGAGACCAGTCCTAGAAAGTAATCTTTGCTCAGGGATCTAGATACGGTCTCATTGCAACTAGTTGTGAAGAGGTATTCATGCCTTGCTGAGATTTGCCAGGTATGTTTCCAGCCCTTCAGTTACTAAGTCAGCTTTCAAATGTAAGATCTGACCAACCTGAAGAAATGTCAAAAAATACTGTTTGAAACATTGGAAATTGTATTCTTTTGATATTCTAATAAACTTAGCTACTTAACATTTCCCTTCTTTTGATGCAGTTATACATGTCTGTGACTGAGGGGCAAAACCTTAAAGTCAACTAAAATGCAAGTGGAAGATAGGGCCAGTTGGACCCAGTGAGAAAAGCTGGGCTGTTTTCTTGTTTGTGTTTGTTTTTTAAATGGGGTCTTACTGTACTACCCAGGCTGGCTTCAAAGCTCTGGGTTCAGGTGATCCTCCTGCCTCAGCATCTTAAGTAACTAGGACTACAGGAGCATGTCACTGTGTGCCCAATTAGAGGCAATCCATATGTTAAGGACCTTTGAAATCATTATCCTTTGAAATATTTCTCACACATTTCTTTGGATTTAAAATCATGGACAGGCAGACCTCATACAAACCAGTAAAATGTCTAACTCCTGTGTCAGATGAGTTGTGTAGGTATTTGTTACATGACATTGAAGTCTCACCAGTTTAACTGATTTTTTTTTTTTATCAGCTTCCTTTGCCACCTTTTATACTCTCCCCTGGGATTAAAGGTAAAAGCCAAGAAAAATTCCTTTTTTGGCACCCAGGGGTATTTAAGGCAGGGCCAATAGAGTCAGGAATGCAGTGTTATCTAAGGGAATTCTGTACTTGCTGAGCAAGTTGGAAAGGTGTCCTGTTAAGAGAAAGAGTTATCTTTTTATAGTGTCTTTTTGTGAACTCCTTGGTCTTGGAAGGGGTGCCCAAAGACAAGATATATTTTTATAGCCCCCAAATCAGGAGTCTCTTGATTTATTCATCACGCATATTCATGAATGAATTCCATAGTAGTGCTTGTGGCTGTTTTAGGTATAATAGCTTTAGTTGTGTGAAAAACACTCATTGAAAGGAAGCTCGACGCTGCAATTGGTAGTTTTTCTTTTCCCCCAACCAGACCATGAACAACTTTAATGACTTGATGCCTCCAGTAGTTTTAGAATTAACGTAAATGCTAGTATATCATCTTACCCACCAGGGGGAGCTTCAGTATCAGGTGATGCTTCTTTGCACCAGCATATCAAGTATTCTGTACATGCCTTTCCTTACCAAGAGGCATGGAAGGAAGCACTCCCTCAAGAGTTTACAACTTAATCAGGCAGCAAAGATACACAAAATGTGTGGGAGGCATGAATACCATTAACTTAAAGAACTGTGGCCACTTAAGTATTTTTCTTAATGTTTGGAGAAACAGTGGCTGTTGGCATGTAACTGCTGTCCTGTCATAGCCCTGAACTCATTTTGGTCTGGCATCTTCATCTGATGTCATCAGAAACCACATTTTACTCCTCAGTAAGACAATTCACTTCTTTGACGGTGTAATATACTTGGAAAAATTGGTATGTAGAGAAAAATGCCGTTATTTTGCTATCTACTACATTGAAACAAGTAGTTTGGAGTCATTTTTCTCATACAAATAGTAATGAAATACGCTGCATCTCTTGAGTCTTGCCACTTTAAAATAGCTTCCCTGTGTACCCTCACAGGTCAACAATTCTTTGTCAGTCATATGTCTGACTGGTCTAGGAACTAAGGGGCAGAAAGAGATTAATGAGTATTACGTTTTTCTTCCTGACCAGTACTCACAGGATGTTAGAAAACAAAATGTGCTCTTATAAATTATGTGTTAAAACCAGCATAATGAAGAGATCGTCTCATAATTGGAAGAGAAAAATAATTTTCAAAGTATACTTTTATTTGAGTCTTGTGCTTATTTAAGGTGCTAAATATATAGTAACATAGACCACTGAATCCACTCCAAACATCAAAGGACATATTGGTCTGCATGTTCTTCTAGGATCTGGAAAGAGCCTGTCTTGTGGGAAGCAAATGAATGTGAGCATTGAGAAGTCTGACTACCCAACTATTAGTTGCTCAAAACATAAACATATATATTCTTGCAAATACAGTACAGCTATTAGGTTCATCTTGGGTTTCTCTTCCTGCAATTTCATCTTGGATTCATTGATCATGTTTAAATGTTCCTTTAAGAACAGTTAGAGGTTTGGAACTGGATGCCTAGTTCTTTCTTGGGAAGGCAACATGGATTCTGTTTTCCAGGCATTAACAGCCTTCGGAAGAAACTTGAGAGTTGCAAATGCTTTAGGCTTGTTAAGAAGCAGACAACTATAGTTCTAGGCCCAACTGCTGATTGCTTATGCAAGAGATTGGCTGTTTCCATAAAGGAAAAATTTTAATAAAGCTTCCCACTTTAAACAGTTGTGTGTCTCTTGCTTTGAACTGTTGATTTCAGTGATTTTCTTTAGTCTTACCCATGTTCAAATTCTTAACACTAAACTTGGAGGGCTACAAAGCAGAAAAATGTGTGATCTCTGTTATCTGTGCTGTACACCAGTACTGCTCTGAATGCATGGAATACAACAATGAATCAGACATACCCAAATATCACCCCTTGTAGACTTTTAATCTTTAGAAAACGGCAAAATATTGTGATGGGGAGATGAGTGGGTAGGTAGGTAACCCAAGTGCATTCTGTGTAAACAAAAGGATTGAATTTGGATCCTTAGCACTCCCACACCCATGGAAAAGGCAGGGCCTAGTGATTCATTCCTGTGATCCCAGCACTGGCAAGTAAACAGAGATGGTCCCAGGAACTGACTGGCCATCAAGTCTAGCCAAACAGTGAGCTCCAGGTTCAGTGAGAGACTCCATCTTAAAGTGGAGAGTGGTAGAGGGAGACACTCAGCATTGACCTCTGGCCTTCACAAACATATGCAAAGGCACGTGCACTGGCACGTGTGCACATGCACTGCACATACCACACATGGATAAATAAAGCTGTTGAAAACCCTGTGTGTTTATGATGGATACTGTAAAAAAGAAGAAAATATGTGGTACAACGGGCAACAGGAATAAGTGAGTGGAAGACTTATGTGTCCCTGTGTTGGTTATGTGAGGAAACACTGAAAATGCGAGAGCCCATGCCAACTACCTGGGAGGAGGAAGAGTCTTCACACGGGGAAAGGAAAGGGCAAGGGCCTTACTCTAGCATAGGCTGGGCATGTTGGAAGACTAATGAAGAAGTCAGCATGGCTGGTGGAGAATAAACAGGAAGAATAGTGTACATAGTAGAATTGATTGAGTTGAATATGGGGGAGGGCAGGTCAGCATTAGTCTGGGAAGGATTTAACAAAAGGCACAGCATAGAATCAGTAGTGTGTCATCAAGAACACCGTTGGAGGCTGGAGAGATGGCTCACCGGTTAAGAGCAGTTGCACTTGAAGAGGTCCCGGACCCAAATGGCCACTCACAGCCATCAAATTCTAGTTCTAGGGTAGCGACGCCTGCCTTATCTAGTTCCATGGGCACTGCACACATGTGGTGGATATATATACACACACACACACATACATGCAGACAAAATACCTCAACAAACTACATTATCAGTTCTCTATGAACCACCAGTACCTGACACTTTGGCTCACAAGGATGTTAGAAAGGATTAAGAAGGAAAAGCTTTTGCTTTTATTTCTGCATTATCTGACATGGTTTTTTCCCCTCATGTTTAGCATAGGCCGACACCCTGGACATTTGGTAACTACTAAATCTCCCATACCTTAGGCGGTTTCCCTCTGTCTTCACACCACAGATAGGCAGCAGCCCCTCTGGCTGTACAGTTGTGCTGTATCCTAGTTTTTAGTTCTGCCAAGTAGGTCCCAGCCTCCTCATTGACATCCCATTGACAGGTCTTTCCATGTGGGTGAGGAATCCACAGGCCACAGTTATTAATGTAACTCCTGGTCCAACTTGCCTAAGCATGACTGGAACCTTCCTCTCCAGCTGGATGGGCTGTAGTTTGAAGGAAAGTCTGGGATAAGGGAGTGCGAGGCATTCAGCCTTTCCAGTTCACAAAGTAGGGCTTGGAGCAGTGGAGCCTGCCCATCCTTTGTGAACTGTAAAGCAAGAAGCTTGGAGATACTATTTGATCCCTATACTCCCAGAAGGGTCCTAAAGCCTACACCAGAAGCTTTGTGGAGTTCTTTGGGTCCCTGGAATCGCTGGTGCAAAACTTAGCCATCTTCTGGGATCTGAGTTTCCTTGTGAACAGATGCTTGGAACTTCAGTAGAGGGTCTGAACGTTTACTTCACTCAGTTTGGCTTAAGGCTCCATGATTATGAGTTAGGTCCTTAAGCCAGGTGTGAATTGAACACAGACATGTCTGAGATGCCCAGAGAGCTTATGGTATACAGGGTTTCAGTTGTGTTTGCCTCATTTGGAAGAAATCTTTTTTAGGTGCTTGATTCAGGGCTAGGGAGGAGGTGGCTCATTGGTAGAGTGTGGATCTAGCATAAGTGAGGTCAGGGAGTCCATCCCAGCACCCACCCAACCCCACCACCACCACCTTCCTAAGTTTGTGGTGTCCAGCCCTCTCCCACAACTTAAACACAAGTGCCTGTTCACCTTCTGGGCCTGGTGGGGAGACAATGCCTGGAGTATGGCCAGAAGTGGAACTGGAGGTAGAGAAGGCAGGCGCTCACCACCCAACTCTCAATTTCCTTCCCTGTTACCCTGCCCACCCCTCCCCTCCCTTAATAGTCACAATAAGGGGAGGAGGATCTAGCAGACTTGGTGTCCCCATTAGAGCACAGCAGTTTGGGAAAACATCCTGGGGTAGGAAGGTCTGGGACCAGATGTTGGTAAAAAGGTCATCCATGGGTGTGACCCAGGTCAGGAAGGCTGGAGGAAAGAGGCCAGGCAAGAAAGGGAGAAAATTGGGGGGCTGGGACAAAGATGACTTCTTCAGTGGCTCTTGAGAGAGAAGTGGCTGTGATCTTCTGAAAGGCCTGAGCAGCCCAGTGACGGCATGACAACAGAGGTAGGTGAGAGAAGGCAGGTGAGAGTCCACACCAGCCGGAATTAAAATAGAATTGGTTTGGGAAGCCAAGCAATGAACCAGAGACAGACCAGACGGGACTACACAGCAGCTGGGCGGGAGGCCCCACTGTCTACTGAAGTTTCCTGCTCGGACAGTAACTGGTCACGACTCCCCTCTTTTCTAGGGTGTGGACTTTGAAGCTGTGAGAAACAGAGTACGAGGGGGTCAGCTAAGAAAAGCTTGGCCACTGGCTGTCCCTAAACAGCCCCCTGATGGTGCACTCAGCTCAGGACTCCCTGGGGAGTGGAAATCACAGCAGCCCCGTGCTCAGTACCGGAAGCAAAAATACTGAGTGGTCACTACTTTGGAGGTGCTCAGAGATCTGGAGGAGAAGGAAAGCATGCACACAAGTGCCTTGCCAAGCTCGGTACCGGGGTTTAGGCTAAGACACAGCCAAGGCCTATGGGAGAGTTCCGCGGTGGCTTTCAAAAGCTGAGAAAAGTAAAAGGCAGTCTGAGCAGGAACTGCACTCTGGACAGCACAGGCAGACCCAAGCTTGGAGCACTGCAGGGAACCCATCTCCTTGGTAGGTAAAGTGGGTGAGAAGTTCTGAAACAAGGCCCAGCAAGCCAGTTGGGGTCTACTTGAGCAAGGTTGGGCCTCTGACACTCAGGACAGACAGGAAGCCCAGGATGAAGTCACAAGCTGCTCCTAGACTTAAAGAGTCTTATTAATAAAATCAAACCTGAGGCCAGTTATTGGGGTGAATGCTGGAAGATCGGAGACACAGAACAAGCCACGGCTATCTCACCTTGCTAGTCCCTCAGGTGGTCTTGTTTCCTCAGACTGGAAGCTTCTGAGTCCTCATCCCAATGGCTCTCAGCTGGACTGTGTTGCTCCAAAGCTTAACTAACTACATGCTTTTTTCTTTTAGTTCCTGGTCCTCACGCCTCATATACCTTTTTCTTTCTGCCCCCACTCCCTGGGATTAAAGGCGTGGGTCACCATGCTTAGCTGTTTCTAAAGTGGCCTTGAACTCAGAGATCTGGCTAGCTTTGTCTCCCAAGTGCTGGGATTAAAGGTGTGTACCACCACCGCCCAACTTCTGTTATGGCTTACTCTTCCCATTTTCTAGCCACCATTTCTGGCTGTTCTAGTGGCTGTCTGTTCTCTGACCCCCAGATATGTTTATTTCGGAGAACACACAATATTTCAGGGAACACAATACCCACCACACATTAGCATCCTTACAAACCCTGGATCATATACTTAGATAAGGACAGCTTCCCCCTTGAAACCAGCACCTACATACAGCTTCCAAATGGATGCCCAAACCACCCTGCCTGGCCAGAAGGCCAGAGAGGGAAGGTACCATGTTGGGGAGAGTTCAAAAGAAGCAGAGGTTCAGAACGCTGTTTCCTACTGTCCCTGGACAGGGTCCTGCTTGAGGAGATGCAGAGGAAAGAAGAACTTAGTAATTGTCAAGGTCTCCTGTGAGAGATTTGCCCCCAGCTATGGGCACCAACTTGTGGCCTCTGACCAGCACAGAGGGCTTTCAGGAACTGGAGGTGGTGAGGGAGAGAGGACTCCAGTGGGGGACTGGAGTGTAAGAATCAGGACTCTGTTGCAGGGACAACGATGACTCCTTGGGGATGGCTTGCATGGGTGTGCATTGGGCTTGGAGGAGGTGGCTGGAAGGGATATACTGGGACTGGCGGAAGTGGGCAGGGAGGTCTTGTCAAATTCAGGCTTCATGGGCGAAACGATGAATCTGAAGGGTGGCCCCCAGGGTGTCTAGAAAAAAGGAATGATGTGACCTGGAAGGGAACTCTGGCCTCCAAGGACAAACAGCTGGCCAGTAGAATTTGGCTCATTCAGCTTTATCCCTGGCCTGAAATTGAGGCCCCAGGTTATCAGAGAGGGAGGATTTGGTACATAAGACATTGAGTATGTCCCTAGGGCAGGTTCTTAGGCAATGGGGGCCTCAAGCACCTTCCTTGTCTGACTCAGGGTGCTATCCTTTCCTACTTGACAAAAAGGATGAGTGTAACATTGGCAAAGCAGCCCAGGTGAGCAACATCTCTACAGTGGACAAACACATTGACATACCTCTGATGCTTGCCACAATCCCGTGACAAAATGAGAGTGACAGTGTACTTTTTAGCAGAACACCAAGGCTCAGAGAAAGCACTGTTTATTTTCAGCATTGTCCCTTGGGGTCTGAGATTAAGCGGGGCATGGGTGGCTAGTGCCGTTTCTGTAGAAGCTGTGTGTTAGGAACAGTGCACTCCACCCCAGCACACTGTTTTACACCTGACAGTGGCCCTACATCATCCCTGCTTCACACGAGAGCAGAGGAGCCTCCAACATGCTCAGGCCCACACAATGACAGGCCTGGGTCTAGATTCCTAGCGATTTGACTCCAGATCAGGAATTTATAGAAATGCCTGGTGCTGGCAGAAACACCTAACTGCCCTGGTTGGAGAGATCACCTGAAGTGAATAGACACTTCTTCAGGGAAGCTTCAGTACTCTTGATTTTATCCTGCTGAGAATGTTGGGGTGACTTGAGAAAAACAGGACCCTCTCCTTTGGAGCCTCTGGGGAACAAGTGAGGATCCTCAAGATCAGTTTGGGTTAGAGATCACCCTGGAGGAGAGAAGAAAGAGGTTCTAGTTCTGCAGGCCTATCAAGAGGAAACAGAGATCTGGCAGGTACTACCAACCATGCCCAGCAGCGAAGGGATCCTCCAGTGCATGCTGTGGTTGGAGAATATCTACAGACTGACCACAGAGAGGCAGGTGGAGCCCTGAGAAGATGCCTAGGCCAATCAGAGGGCATCAGTACCTGCCAAGGAATTAGGCCAGGTGTGGGGCAGGCCTCCGTGCCAAGAAGGGTATTAAATGAGCTTCCAGCTCATTTGCATGTCCTAATTAACCATAAAATGAGCCCAAGAGGCAGAATTAAGCTGTCAGTTTCTCTGCCTACTTTTCCCCGTCTCCTCCACATACATTTTGCCCTGCACTCTGCATCACTGAGACCCGAGACATTACTCGTCACTCTTCACTCCACTTTAGTAGAGCAGTCTCCGTCACTGTCTCAGCAGGAGCCAAGGATGTGGACAGAATTACATGAAGTTGAGTTACCGTAGTCTTTCATCAGCAAAGCATGGCATAGTCGTTGGGACAGTTTATCAGCCCTTTTGAAACCCAGGCAAAATTACTCCAATATTCCTCAAATAGCTAATGAGCATACCACTTGTCAGTCATGAAGAGATGTGAATAATCACAAAGGACAAATGTTGTTATTCTTGATCTGGCTTGATATGGACAGTTTGCCAGGTAACAAGAACACAAGATTGGAAGTCAGTTACAAACTATTTCAATCCCAGCTTTGTACTGTGTGTGACCTTGAAGGAGTTCACTTCTCTGCACCTCTATTCAGGTAAAATGAGCAACCATTTCCTGGGTGTAGCAAAAAGGAAATGAGAGAAATAAAGGCAAAGGTGCCTGGCACCTGTGGATTATCTTGGAAGCCAAAATTACTTCCTAATTGTTTTGTTTTGGTTCTTTGACTCTTTCCTGGCCAGGTGATGATTAACTCTGTTTCTTTGTGTATGTTGGTAGGTTGGAGGTCAGCAGCTGGTCCCTTTCCCATCGTGCTGAGTTATCATCTTCTATCATCTCCCATCACAATGCCCGGGCAGGAGAGGAGTCTGCCATGTTAGTTGTTTTAAACAATGTTAGCTACCACTAGTTCACAAAACAAATAAGTTGCACATGGATGGTGCTGAAGTGACTTGGCTTCCTATACAATCACAGTTCATGCCCTCTTAAATAATTTCAGGAGTGTCCCACCCCTCAGGAATCAGGGTGTGAGTTTTTCACACGCTCCTCTTCTACACACATCGCTGCAGCCACAGTTCAAGAAATTCAGGGGAGGCAGGATGGACAAGGACCCGCTTGGCCAGAAAGACTGAGCCCAGCTGACAGACTCCAGGCCAAGGTAGATAGGCCTGGTGCCTAGGGATCCAAACTGGAAGCTGCTTTCTTCTGCAAGCAGCCTGATCTGGGCAGCTTGCATGCCATGACTCTTTGACCCATTGATTTATCGGGAAAATAATTCCAGGTCATTCTAGGTCTGAAAGAGATGGGCACATTGCCTGGTAAAAAGTGACAGATCAAAAATACAAATTAAAAAACCCCTTTCCCCACTTAAAAAAGTGACCATCTATCATTTGACTGCGTGGGAACTTGCAGATGACCCTCCCCACAGCTGCTGTTGCCTCCCCACACCCAGTTCCAGCCTACACTCTCCCTTCCCCCACTCGGTCCCCTGGGGGTCCAGGCTGCAGGCAGAAGAGCTCCTCTTGTTAGTTTTCTTCTCCAATTTGCTCTTAATGCTCTGGGGGCAGCAGGCAGCTCGCCTCTAATTGCAGTTGTCACACCCCATCAAGCTGAGCTGGGTCTGCGGGAGGGGTGGGGGAGGAGCTAAGCAGCCCTCCAGGGTGGCTGGGCTGGAACAGGGACCTACTTTGTTCTCTCCTGGCCTAGGAGGGAGGGCCAAGATGGCCCCTTCGTGGACCCAGGCGGCCCTGGACTTGCTTGCCGGCTCACTGCACAACGTGCCTGGCGTCAACCTCACTCTGAGGTTCCCCGGTTGACTTCCAGGGTGATGAGGGTAGATGAGGCCAGGATTCTCGTTCTATTCTCTGGGTGACTGCGAGATGCGGACTAGGCATTATTTTTTTTAATGTATGAGGGCTGTTTCTGGGCTCACCCCAACCATCTGCTGCCATGCAGGAGCATTAAGGCAGGCAACAGGATGGGAACCCACTGCTCAGCCAGGCAGTATGTGACTCCAGGGTCCAGCAATCACTCTGAGGTTGCCCTAACCTGTTTTGCCCCCTACCAGCAGTGTGTTCTTGGATACCTCGGGCATGCCTACTTGGATTCATGAGACAGCACCTAGGTGAAGGCACATTGCTCCGCCTCTGCACTTTGGAGATGCAAGAGCATCTCAGACTTCCTCACCACACACACACACACACACACACACACACACACACACACACACACCTGCTTGTTCCAGTCCTAGTACCCACCTATGGGCTGAAATCTTGGTACTAGGAAGGGCTGTGTGTAGGGAATTCCCTCTCTGGTGCTCCATCCTGAGAGACCAGCCCTTTTAAAAAAAATGTCAGGGAAGCAGACCATTAAAATTATTGGGGACCCCTGAGACAGGTCTTTATTGGGAATTCCTCTGGGAAACCAGAGGGCTCAATGTCCCTTTCCATATAGAATGAGGTCTTGGGAAGGGAATAGAGGAATGCAGGTTTGGCCTGGACTCCTCCCCTG